>NC_134398.1:90344809-90535679 GCF_050003625.1 Haematobia irritans
TTTATGATATTCAACTCCGCATAGAATTCTAACGGTCCATATTCATTTGTCACGTATGCCAATCAATAGCTACCACCTAGCAAGATGACAAATGAGTTTGGACATATCAGTCGATTAGTTAGGTTAGGTTAGGTTAAGTTAGGTTATGTGGCAGCCCGATGTATCAGGCTCACTTAGACTATTCAGTCCATTGTGATACCACAGTGATGAACTTCTCTCTTATCACTGAGTGCTGCCCGATTTCATGTTAAACTCAATGACAAGGGACCTCCTTTTTATAGCCGAGTCCGAACGGCGTTCCACATTCTAGTGAAACCACTTAGAGAAGCTTTGAAACCCTCAGAAATGTCACCAGCATTACTGAGGTGGAATAATCCACCGCTGAAAAACTTTTTGGTGTTCGGTCGTAGCAGGAATCGAACCCACGACCTTGTGTATGCAAGGCGGGCATGCTAACCATTGCACCACGGTGGCTCCCTATCAGTCGATTAATACACAGAAAAAAATTTCACGAAAATTTTTCCAATTAAAATTTTAATTGAGTTTTAAAAAATATTCAATTAAAAATTTAATTGAATCATCAACTTTTTTACAATACAATAACAATTAATAGTATCAATTAATTTTTTTAATTGGATCGGTTAATTTTTTAATTTACCTTCAATTATTTTTTTAATTGATACTATCATTTCTGTGATTGAAGACATTTCAATTAAAAAATTAATTGGATCAATTAATTTCGTGATTGAATCAAAAAAAAATTTTTTGTGTGTAGGCACGGTCAAATACAAAATTATTTTAAAGCGCTCCCGCGAAGTTTTAATTAACCTAAATAAATTGTTAATATATTGCACATGGAGTGCTCTTAAACATTTTGTGTTTTATTTAAACTCGACTCAGCCAACCGTGCCGCAACAATCTTTAAAATATTTTTTACGTGTATATTTAAACTTTTATTTTGTGTTCAAGTTAAATAAAAAGAAATTGTCACAAATAAGAGCAATATAAACTAAAGTGAAGATATTCTAAGTGTTCTACACCCTCAAAAAAAATCGCTTCTGTAACATATACTCCCAAACATATATTGCTTCAAGCATATAAATTTTTGGGTATTGCCCAAACATTTATATGTTTGATTTCTAACAATATATAATATGTTTAAAAGCATATTGGTCGAAACAATATAATATGTTTGGGTAGTCTAAGTTCCAAACATTTTGTATTTTTCCATCCAAATTCAATAATGTTGTCTTCCAAAAAACTATATGTTCTTATGTGAACATATAATATGTTTGGAAACATTTTGAACCCAAAAATATTATATGCTTAGAAGAATTTTCTCCCAAAGAAGATTGTGCTCAAATTTTTTTCTGCCTAATTGTATATTCCCTCACTTCCACGAGTTTTTAGCACCTTTTTCTGTAATACAAACATTTTAGAAGAAATTATTATATTTTATATTTTTTTAATTTTACCTTTTGCCGGACGGGGATTCGAACAGCGGACCACACAGTTTGTAAGCCAGTACACTAACCACTGGCCTACGTACCTGTTATGGTCGTCAAGAGATAATTATCGTTATAAGTTATATTTATATAGCATAGTTTGCGGCGCCCACGAGCCGATGCAAACATAACATTGTTTAACAACATAAAATTGTTAAACATACATTTATTGGCAGCGTGGAGCAGTGGTTGGTCGTCCGCCTTGCGTGACAAGGGACCTGGGTTCGAACCCTGCTTCGACCAACACCATTTTTTTTAATATATTTTTTAACATATATTCCAAATACGTTCGGAAGTTCCCGAAAAGGTGTTCAGCATTACATACTATTATATTAAATTTTTACTACGAAATTTTAAAGTGTGTTTTATAAAAGACTTAAAGTCAGCTTGATATAAACGAAATGGACTGAGTTCAAATCAAATATTATTTTTTTATTGCAACAATAAAAATTGTGTAACAAATAAAGGTTTTTGTATACAAGTTTAAAATTTTCGAAGAAATTCAAAAACTCTTACAAAAGAAGAACGTGAAGTCGAGTATATATAAATATTTTTCCATCGAATCCTAAGGTTAACGATAACCATTCAAAAGCACATTATATTTAAATTCTAAACAGTAATTTTAAAACAGCACATAAATTTATTTTGGTGTGAACAATTGTTTGCTAGCATGTAACACCATTAATTTAGAAATACAAATAAATATATAAATTTGTATTAACGAATAATTTTGTACTTAATTTAATTCTTAAGGCCGGTATAAATTGGCATTATCATGCCAATGTTTACCCTTTTACTTTTCTTTAATAATTTCTTTTAAAGAAAATAAACTTATTCAATTGTTGCTTTGGATCTTTCCCCACCATGTTATAATACAATTTAATATAATTTCGAAAAAATCCGTCAACTCCTCTTGGATTACTCATTAATAAAGAGGAACTAATCTTTGTTTTTATAGATCTTCAAAGGTCGATACTTTCAATGAAGTCGTGTTGTTGTTATAATTAAGTGATTTGGCTTCAAAATGGGTATCATAACATGAAAGAACAAATTTTGGACTAAGGTCAACTTGACTTTAATAATTCAGAAAAATTCTTTAAAATTAATGAAACTGTCTTTAAATTTGTTGCATTTTTGCATCTTGACTACAAGGCAAAAATCATTCAAAAATAGGATATGTTTTTCAATACTTTATTTTAAAGACATTTTTACTTGAAACATAGCATAATTTCTACTGGAAGTCTTGTTTTTAACGGACATTTTATAGCATATGAAAAAAGTTGAAAAGGCGAAAAATTGAAATGTGCTTCGTAGAGTCAAGTACACAAAACCCCATTTAAAAGAGAATTGTGTCTTAAAAGCATCCTTACTTGTATTCTCCGCTTCTTTGGTTCGGAATCAATACCAAAATTGTTAAAGTGGAGACACAATCTTTGGAACCGGACATTCTTTTTGTTCAGTGTATAGTGCCCTTTCGTTAGTTTTTATGAAGATCCCTTTAATTACCTTTGTTTGAATATTTTGACTTACTCGTCCTACGTTCCGATTTGTTTTGACGAAACAAAAAAATTGTGCCCGTAATGCGAAAATGATAAACAAAACTCATGCTCTTTTTCTCAAATATATTTTATCTTGGTTCCGAATGAATTTTCTCTCCGAATACTCATTTTAATATTTTACTTAAGCATATAAAATTTTTGGCGAAGTCTTATATCACAACATATATATTTTTACTCATAATATGTAAATTTATACTTGTTTATATTCACACATAGTATTTTTCCTATATTTAATGAAATTTTCTTTGTGTATATATATTTGTAATGCGCCAATTGGTTACTTTCATTATTTTACTTCCAGCATACACTTTGTCTCTCTTTGTAAACATATATATGTTTATGGGCTATTTCTAAATTAATATATGTTTGCATCCAAGCATATTATATTTACAAACATTTGATGTCCCAAACATAATATGTTCTAACATATTAATATATATGTCCCAAACATATTATGCTAGTTTATGAACATTATATGCTTGCACTCAAAAATATTGTGTTTAAAAATTTGAGTTCCAAACATATAATGTTTATACCCAAACATATGAAAAACAGTCTTTTTCGTCCGTGTATGCAAACTAATTCCCAAACTACATCGAACGTTGAGCTGGAACTAAAGTTGTTGGAAGAACAGCAACGTATGCAGCAGGAATTCCTAGAAAAGAAATACCAAATTCTTTCACAAGCTGGGCTTAATGCTCCCGTGCAGCAAAACACTTTCAATTTGGGATCAAATTGGAATTTATTTTCCGGACCAACCCCATCACAACTGGCAGCTCGTTAATCAATTCCGCAAGTTATACCATCCTTCTCCGGCGATCCGTAAGAATGGCCGCTTTTTATTAGCTCATTTGAAAACAGCACTACAGTAGCTGGTTACTCTCACGCAGAGAACTTGAACTTCAAGCCTGTTTAAAAGGTAGGGCCAAGGAAATGGTTAAAAGTAAGCTTATGTTACCTACAATGGTGCCCGAGATCATCCAGACTTTAAGAATGTGTTTTGGACGACCAGAACATATTCTGGAAAGGGTTATTGAAAAGCCAGACGTTTTCCACCGCCCAAAGGAAAACTTGAGTCCATGATCGAATATGCATTGTGTGCAAAAAATATATACTCCACCATGGAGCTTGCAAAATGGAGGCTCATATGAACAACCCTATGTTGGTAAAAGAACTGGTTGAGAAGCTTTCTAGCCAATACAAATTAAATTGGGCTATGTTTCCTAAAAGTGATGAAACTCCAATATTAAAAACATTTAGTGATTGGATTTTTCAAATTGCAGATGCCGCTAGCACAGTGGTGTCAACTGTTCCAATGAGTAAAATTGCATCGATTAATACTCACACACAAGAAAGTCCTCAAAGAAAAAAATTGTCTATATTGTGAAAAAGGTGAACACAAAATTTCAATGTGCAACCAGTTCAAGGAATTGAATTTAGACGATAAGTGGAAGTTTGTGAAAGAAAATAAATTGTGCCGTCAATGTTTAAATAAGCATAAAAGAAAGTGTTTTATGAACACCGAATGCGGAATTGATGGTTGTCATGCAAAGCATCATCGTTTGCTTCATAAAAATTTCAACGTTGAGGCAGCATCGTCTTCGAGACAACAACATGAAAATATAAGTAGTGGATCAAAAAACTCACATTCTTGTAAAAATGATCAACAGGCCTTGTTTAGAATTTTGCCTATACGACTTCAAAGGAAAGGTGGTTACATCGATACATTCGCCTTCCTCGATGAAGGTTCGTCAGTTACTGTAATTGAAAAGGACATATTCGACTCGCTCGATGCAAATAGTGTCAACAAACCACTTTGCCTAAAATGGACTGGCAACACATCGCGTGTATATGAATCTTCAGTTCAAGCATCTATAAACATTTTGAACCCAGAAAATGGATCAAAATATATGCTTAATGGTGTCCATACAGTGGAAAATTTAGATATTCCGACGCAATCGCTAGATATGGACGATTTGATTGCGAAATATCCCTATCTAGCAGGAGTGTCTATTAAATCCTATAAAAGGGTTAAACCAACAATATTGATAGGTGCAGACAACTGGAAAATTGCAGTGCCGCTGAAAATAAGAGAAGGTTTGTGGAATCAACCAATAGCGACAAAAACAAGATTAGGATGGACAATCCAAGGCCCTCATGGTAAGGGGCAACAGACAACTTGGTTAAACATACACACCTGCGAATGTGAAAAGAACTATAATGAACTACATAAACTGGTCAAAGAACAATTTAATTTAGAAGAAAGTGCTAGTAAGTCGTTAGTGTCAACTGAAGATCCAAAATCCATCGAGACGCTGAGGACTACGTGTCGAAAAGTGGACGACTATTATGAGGTGGGTTTGTTGTGGAAAAATCATGTGAGTAAACTGGTGGAAAGTTATGATAATGCATATAAGCGCCTCATGTGTTTGAACAAAAAGTTTTCAAAAGATCCAAATTTGAAAATTGTGCTACAAAGTCAAATTGATAATTTACTTGCAAAAGGCTACGCAAAGAAACTGAATGCTGAGGATATAAATAAATCGACTGAAGGAGTGTGGTACTTACCAATATTTTTAATTAAAAACGCAAACAAGCCGGGGAAAATAAGAATGGTCTGGGATGCCGCTGCCAAAAGTAATGGCGCTTGTCTCAATGACTATATGCACAGCGGACCTGATCTATTAAAACCCCTTGTAAATGTGTTGCTAAATTTCCGAGTGGGTAAAGTTGCAGTTTGCGTAGATATAGCAGAAATGTTTCACCAAATAAAAGTTAGAGAAAGCGACATGCACACTCAAAGATTCCTGTGGTAGGACAAAAAAGATCTTCCGGAGAAGCCGAGTGTTTATGTAATGTGTTCATTAACATTTGGAATTTCATGTACTCCATGCATAGCACATTACGTCCGAGATTGCAATGCTGATCAATTCAAGGACAAATATACCCGCGCGGTAACACAACCACTATGTTGATGATTTTATTGACAGTGTAGACACCGAAGAAGAAGCCATCGAAGTCACAAGTAAAACTGATTCACGCCGCTACTGGATTTCACATTCGAAACTGATCTTCGAATAATGACGCAGTCACCAACTACCTCGAAGATATAACTTCTGCCGAAAAAATGCCAAAAGGTCTCACAAATACTGAAAAGATTTTGTATGTATTGGGACCCCAATAAAGATGTTTTTTTGTGTACATTTTCAGATTTGCCAGACTTCGGCGAGATATACTCACCACAGAAATAATTCCCACGAAGAGAGAACTGTTGCAAGCTCTGATGTCTATTTTCGATCCACTGGGCTTTATATCATGTTATACAACAACACTCAAAATTCTTCTTCAAGACGAAATCCGCAATATTAAATGGCAAAATTAGAAAGATGCAATCGACCGTATATCAGCTGTTGAGATTCCAAGATGTTACTCCCAATATTTAAATGAAGCAACGGAAATAGAATTACACACATTCGTTGATGCGGGTGAAGATGCTTACGCAGCCGTTTGCTACATCCGGGTCTTCAGTCAACACCAGTGTGATGTTGCCATAATTGCAGGCAAATCTAATTGAAACCAATGTCTATTCCCAGATTAGAGCTGCAAGCTGCTATTATTGGAGTGAGAATTGCCCAAAAAGTTCTAGAAATTAGCCGATTAAATTTAACATCGAAATACTTCTGGACAGACTCCAAAACAGTTTTACAGTGGCTTCGTATGGATCCCAAAAAGTTTCAACAATTTGTAATGCACCGTGTAGGTTAAATATTGGAAGTCACAAATGTAACGCAATGGCGATGGGTACCATTAAAAATGAATCCTGCAGATCTTGCAACAAAATATCAGCATAATTGGAATGTTTCAATGTAGTTCAGGGGACCCCAATTTCTTCGCGCCAGAATGTGTGAAATTAGACGCGTGCGGCAATGACGAAATTAGACATAATTTTCTTCACATTCATAAAGATAAAGCTGCTACTTTAAATGTGGAATATTTTTCCAACTGGAGGAGACTGTATCGAGCTGTAGCTACGTTCATACTTTACGTAAACAGGCTGAAGATGAAGCGCAAAGGAGACAATCTGCCAAATCAAGTTTCCTACGATATGGCACACACAAGCTAAATCCGCTTTATTCAAATATGCACAGCAAACTGAATTTTGCGAAGAAATACATTGTTTAAAAAATGGTAAGTAAATTAATTTCTTTTAATGTCTTTTTAGATGACGGAGGCGTATTAAGGGCCAAAGGTCGCACGTCATTCCTTAACCCCGAAGACGTTGTAATACTGCCTGCAAATCATCATGTGACTACTCTTCTGGTTCGTCATATCCATGAAACCTTTCACCATATATCACACGAGACCGTCATCAACAACATTAAAATCAAATACCATATACCACGTCTACGAGTCTCTACAAAAGCGTGAGAAATTCCTGCCAAATTTGTAAAAATGCTTCCGCGTTACCTATTATGCCACAAATGTCAACGCTCCCACCTTCGAGGTTAGCAAGCTTTGAAAGACCATTCACCTACGTGGGCATTGACTACTTCGGCCCATTATATGTAACAGTTGGAAGAAGAAAAGAAAAGAGATGGGGTGTACTATTCACGTGCCTTACAGTTCGAGCTCTACATCTCGAAATTTCATATAGTTTAGGCAACAGTTCCTGTATTATGAGCATACGCAATTTCATGGCTCGCAGAGGGACGCCAAACGAAATTTATATCGACAACGGGACCAATTTTAAGTCTGCCTCGAAAGTTCTCGCAACTGAAATTATCTATAGCATGATGTAAAAGTCACTCGATTGCATTAAATGTCTTTTCAATCCCCATGCAGCGCCATATATGGGTGGAGCCTGGGAGAGACAAGTGCGTTCAGTTAAAAAAGCACTTCACCAAATATGCCCACAGATGACATTCACCGACGAAACACTTTAAAACGCATTTGCTGAAGTCGAGTTTATGGTAAACTCAAGGCCTCTTACATTCGTGTCATTAGAATCGAGCGACGATGAAGCATTGACCCCAAATCATTTATTACTTGGATCATCCGATGGTCACAAAACGGAAAATTTCGAACGAGCCGATCTACGACAACGGTGGCATCAAATTCAACTCTTTGCAGATAAATTTTAGAAGCGTTGGCTTAAAGAGTACACACCTACACTCACACGAAGGGGAAAATGGTTTGAAAAAACGGCACCACTAAAAGTTGGCGATATCGTAATTATTATTGACGATAACCTACCACGCCATTGCTGGCCAAAAGGAACAATTGTGGAAACGGTTATTGCCAAAGACGGGCAAGTGCGCCAAGCAACAGTCCAAACAGCAAATAGTGTTTACCAACGACCAACAACAAAATTAGCAAAATTGGATGTCGGCATTACAGCGAAGTAAACTCATCCATTGAACTCATTTACGAGGAGGGAAATGTTTCCGCCATATATCCACGAGATAAAATTATTATATTAATTTATTAAAATATTTTTCATTTTGATTTTTAATAATTTTAATAGGGATACATACCATTAGAATTTGCAAAAGTTACTGTGTACATATAATAATGTAACAAATATTTTCTATTTACTTTTTCATTTGTACATATACACATACATGTCTGCCTATTTATTGTAATTCTTTTTGCTTTCATATTTGTTTATGATATTCAACTCCGCATAGAATTCTAATGGTCCCTATTCATTTGTCACGTATGCCAATCAATAGCTACCACCTAGCAGGAGGACAAATGAGTTTGGACATATCAGTCGATTAATAGGCACGGTCAAACACAAAATTATTTTAAAGCGCTCTCGCGAAGATTTAATTAACCTAAATAAATTGTTAATATATTGCACATGGAGTGCTATTAAACATTTTGTGTTTTATTTAAACTCGACTCAGCTAACCGTGCCGCAACAGTATCATTGCAAGCAACATTAATTTATTCAGAAGGGAATTCCAATGAAACAGGAATTAAGACACCTCCCCCAGTTTTTTTAAACTGATTAATACGATCGTAACGGAAAATTTGGTATCTAGCACATACAATTTCAGAATTATGAATATTATTTTTATGCCAAGTTTCGGTAAAAATTATAATATCATAACAAAGACTAAAACTGCTAGTATATAACGACGATAATTTAGAATTAAGACCTCTAACATTTTTATATAGAATCGATATGGAAGTTTCAACAGGATGACTTAGTTTTTTGAGTCTCCATCGGGACGAGGTAAACGAACTCCTTCAGATCTAGGATTAGATTTGCAGATATACTCAGAACTATAGTTCTTGGAGGCCAAAATTCAGGGTTTACAACCACTTCAAAAATATCTTCTGGTACAAGAATTCGAAATGACGTCATCCTTCTTTTTTCAGCGAATTGAAATTTGATAATTTCCACATCAATATCACTTTTTTGCTTCCATAATGTACGGTCACAGTTCGGTCCTCAAAGTAATGCCAGATGTTCCTAACGTAGTGGATTACACCCTGGCAAAACCACTTTTCGACAAAAAGTTTGAAACTCTAATTCCCAACAGTGAGGCGTGGTGTACACAGACCCCGGGGAATAAAAGATATATAGATTTCTATACTGATGGCTCCAAATTGAATGGACAAGTGGGGTTCGAAGTATATTCTAAAGATCTGGAAGTTCGAATAGCGAAAAGATTACCTAATCACTGTAGTGTTTTTCAGGCTGAAATATTGGCAATAAGAGAGGTGGTGAATTGGCTGAGAAGTAATGTCCCAACAAATACTCAACCTGCAATAAAATCCTTGGACTCCTGTTCCTTAACTCGAAAACGGCCATAGAATCTGTGGTATGCCTCTGGCCACCTGCAAGCTCTTACTGCGTGAAAAGGCTGTTATGATGGCCAATATTCGATGGGAGAATTGCAAGAGTTGTAACGACACCAAGGAAATATGGCCCCATTTAAACTTAAACCGCACACTAGATATGCTAGTGTTCTCAAGGCGTCAGATAGCACTCCTGATATCTGCTATAACGGGTCGCTGCCTGATAGGCGAATTTGCAAAAACTATAGGTGCGAAGTATAATGACTATTTTATAAGCTGTCATGATGTGGAGGAAAAGGAATCAATTAAACACCTCTTGTGTGAGTGTCCTGCTTTTTGAGTAAGGCGTAAGCGAATTTTAGGAGCATACATCTTTAGATTACTGGCGGACCTGGAAAACGTTAACTTAAGCAGTTTGTTAATGTTTTTGGAGCAATCTGGTTGGTTCAACAAATGTAAATAATAGAGTAGGTTCAGTGGTTAAGACTAGAAGTGCCCATATGGACTGAATAGTCTAAGTGAGCCTGAAATTTAATCGGGATGCCACTTTAACCTAACCTAACCTTCAATTTAATATAGAACGCAATTTCAACTGATGACGTTTCCCCAACAAAACGTGAAGAAAAAATAGTATTTTTCGGGACCAGAATTTTTAGTTTTCCATTAAAATTATCTAGCTCCGGAGTCGTATAAGGGGTATGAAAATTATTCGACGCAGAAGCTGAAGGTGTAACTGCTTGTGCAAATACATTGTTTGTAGGTTGAAAACGGAAATGAGAATCACATTCATACCCAAAATTTGTTTGTGTTTTCAAACTGTTATATTGGCAAAACCTCCGGACTCAATTGCGGCCAGCAACATTTTTAGTTCGCAATTGAAGATTTGTCTGTGGAAATTTTTAAATGAATATCTTCAACTAGCAAGCCGTCGATTGGAAGACTTTGTTGTTGTGCGAGCCCTGTGTTTGAAGGGATAATTAGCCGAATTGTGTAATATTTTTTATTTAAAAAATTATTTGAGTTAAGTTGGAAAATGGCACCACCTGTTGGCCGGAGCTCACCCAATTTACGTTGCACGGCCAGTGCAATCAGTATATCTCCGCCTGATATGAACAACGAAAATATGAACACAACAGCAACTACACCACAACAAGTAATGCCGCCAGCATTAACAACCAGCAGTGCTCCTTTAACCAGCACAGAAACGACAAAGGGAACGGGTAGTTCCAATAAAAATCGACAACAACAGCAACCATCACAGGAAGCTATCCTCCTGATGGACATACAAAAAGAGATGTCGGTAATGCAGCGTCAACTTAAGGATGCACACAGCAAACTAGCAGATAGCAACCGTAAATGCCAGCATTTGGAAAGTGTTCTCCAAATGACCAAGGTAAGTGACCATAACCTCACATCCATTACAGGAACGCAAAATAGTGCTGCCATTGACAGTGTACCACCACCAATATATGAATCCCGTTACCTACCACCATTGTCAACAGACATATCGACAAGTGCAACGACCACCACATTATGCCACAACATCGCCGCAACGTCAACACAAGCAGCACCCACATATGTAATGCTGTCCATAAGTACATCGACTGCCGCCATATCATTTTTCCAGTCAACGCAAGATTTGCCAGAATTTAGTGGAATTTAGCCTGAAGATTGGCCGCTATTTTATACATAATTTACACAAACCATTGCCGCATATGGTTATACAAATTTGGAAAATAACCAACGTTTGTGTAAGTGTTTGAAAGGAGAAGCCCGTGAGGTAGTCAAATCTTTGCTGATTCATCCAGACAATGTAAGTGCCAGTTAAGAAAAATAAGGAAGTTGTCACATATATCGGAAAACAACCTAGTGAAGTTAGTGCCGTCTTCAACCAAGGTAAAAAATTTAGCTGAACGGACAACAACATATTAGTAACCCTACATTACTAGAGGAGCTAAATGCGAAGCTCCCCATGAGCAAAAAACTAGTGTGGGCCAAAGTGGAATATTCAACCCTATCCAACAATAGGGCTGTTTTCTTTTAGCACTGGATGCAACGTTTGTATGGGCTATCCAGAATAGCAATTTATTGTAACTAATTTATCGAAAAAAATTAATTTCAATGTGGTACAGTGTCATAAATAATCGCAGCAGTAAATATTTATTACTATTTGAGCATTTCATACATTAAAAATGCAAGATTTCACTTCTTTTCTGCGATTGTTTTTAAGCAGCTGATGACAGTGTTGCATAATTTTAGAGATGTCCTGCATAAACGAGTGCTAAAAGAAAACAGCCCTAATTGTGAATTTTAGTGATTGGTTGTGTGAAGTGGCAATTTTAGTTTGTACCATTCAAGATATACATTTAGAAAAAACAAAGTCGCCGTGTACTACTGCATACAACAGACAAAGAACAACAGTGCCCAGTGTGTAAAGGTAATCATATTGTAGCCGTTTTTTGAATCTGAATGTGAAAGATCGCTGGACACAAGTTTAAAAAAAATCGTGCATGTTTTTCTTGTTTAAATATTGGTCATAACACAGGTGAATGTCGACGAAATAAAACTTGTGACAAAAATGGATGTCAAAAAATGCATAATAAATTGCTTCATGAGGACATGTCCTATGATCCACAAAGTACAAATGGTGCTGTTGTAAGTGAACCTAAACAAAATGTACAGCATAAGACAGCAAAAAAATATTGTTTCGTGTTTTACCAGTACAAATGGTGCTGTTGTAAGTGAACCTCAACAAAATGTACAACATAAGACAGTAAAAAAATATTGTTTCGTGTTTTACCAGTCAGTTTGTACGGGGAAAATTGTTGCCTGAATATCTACGCACTTTTTGATGATGGATCTTCGATCACAATGCTGGATAAAGAAATTGCCGATAAACTTGGAGTTCGAGGGAAAAGTAGTTCCTAAAATATTCAGTGGTTTGGAGGGCGGTCAGCCAGAGAACCAGTATTTTCGTTCAATTTGAAAGTAAGTGGAATTAACAAAAAGAGTTGACATCTGTTGAAAAAAGTATATGCTGTTTCAAATTTGAATTTGCCATTAAAAAGCCTCACACAAGAAGAAATTAATGAAGTTTTTAAGAAATCAAATGCGTCTGCCAAACCGTACTCCAACATTGTGCCAAAATTATTAATTGGTTTAGATCATGCATTTTTGGGGTTAGGTTAGGTTAGGTTAAAGTAGCAGCCCGATTAAATTTCAGGCTCACTTAGACTATTCAGTCCATTGCGATACCACATTTAACTAAAAGTACCTATTACATATGGGCACTTCTAGTCTTAACCACTGAACCTTCTCTATTATTTACTTTTGTTGAACCAACCAGATTGCTCCAAAAACATTAACAAACTGCTTAAGTTAACGATTTCCAGGTCCGCCAGTAATCTAAAATTCGCTTACGCCTTACACAAAAAGCAGGACACTCACACAAGATGTGTTTAATTGATTCATTTTCCTCCATATCATGACAGCTTATACAATAATCATTATACTTCGCAACTATAGTTTTTGCAAATTCGCCTATCAGGCAGCGACCCGTTATAGCCATATCAGGATTGCTATCTGACGCCTTGAGAACACTAGCATATCTAGTGTGCGGTTTAAGTTTAAATGGCGCCATATTTGCTTGGTGTCGTTACAACCCTTGCGATTCTCCCATTGAATATTGGCCATCATAATAGCCTTCTCACTCAGTAAGAGCTTGCAGGTGGACAGAGGCATACCAACAGATTCTAGTTCCCCTGGAATATGTAAGGTAGTTCCTAGCCTTGCTAACTCATCTGCTTCGCACTTCCCCGGTATGTTCCTATGGCCAGGCACCCATATTAGGTGAATATTGTACTGCTCAGCTATCTCGTTGAGAGATTTGCGGCAGTTGTTGCGAACAGTTTAAAAAAAATTAATATACTTAAAACAACTTGGAAAAAGTCATATGACATGGAAGTATTATTGGCCAGCTCGGCCGTGGCGTAGTTCATTGACCCAAGAAGCTATGATTCGCAACAATAGAAATCCATGTCCTTCACTTTAAGCCACAAAATATATGCAAAAGAGAATAGAGATTTTTACAGTTAGCCATATTTTACTTATCTTTGAATCAATTATCATGTCAATTAATATCTGTGACAGGTGTCCAATCACAAGAGTGCCCTTTTCCCTCCCAATAGCATAATAAGCCACACCTATGGCAATTAATAGCACCCGTGTTGGTTACAATTGCCCCTATTTTAGCCACTACTTACATAACGAAATCTGCTCTTCAGTCTACCTTCATTTTCTACGTAATAAAACTGGTTAAACGTTCATTTTCAATGTTTATTATAAGGAACAAGATGAGATGGAAAATTCATAGTACAATTCTTAAAGCTATTATAGGAAGTACAATATAAAAGAAAATAGTTATAACGATTTTTAATTTCCAATATAAAAATACAGACTAATACTAAAAATACTAAATACTCTTGCATATAAGAAAACGAGACAGATTCAACAGTAATGAATTATGTTACTGATAAAAATACTAATTTGGGTGTGATTTCATTAATAATTTTATATGCAAAAATATATTTACAAATGTTACTTACAATAAGTTTGCATAAAAATTATAGTGGAATTATCGATAATATAATAACTTTTGTCATCGATCCGTTGATATTGTTTCAGCACTCGCTGGTTTTCATTTTGTTTTGATTATTTACTTCGTTGGTTTCTTTGGGCTATTTACATGAATTCTTCATCTCTTCGAAATTATCTTTGATCTTTGTTTTGGTGGTATATTTTATTTCCATCCTTCATCTCTTCAAAATTATCTTTGATGTGTGTTGCGGTGATAGCTTTTATATTTTTTTTGTTGTTTCTTTTTATTATTTATTCGTTACCCTTACCGTTTAACCAATTTTTTTCTTTATTTTAATTTCTAAGTAATATATATATATATATATATATATATATATATATATATATATATATATATATATATATATATATATATATATATATATATATATATATATATATATATATATATATATATATATATATATATATATATATATATATATATATATATATATATATATATATATATATATATATATATATATATATATATATATATATATATATATATATATATATATATATATATATATATATATATTTATTTATATATATATATATATATATATATATATATATGTATATATATAAAGGGTGATTCTTTTGAGGTTAGGATTTTCATGCATTAGTATTTGACAGATCACGTGGGATTTCAGACATGGTGTCAAAGAGAAAGATGCTCAGTATGCTTTGACATTTCATCATGAATAGACTTACGATCTGCCACAACGTCGAATTTTCGGTGAATGGGCCCTAGAAAAGTTGGCAGAAAATCCGCTTTTTTATCGACAAATTTTGTTCAGCGATGAGGCTCATTTCTGGTTGAATGGCTACGTAAATAAGCAAAATTGCCGCATTTGGAGTGAAGAGCAACCAGAAGCCGTTCAAGAACTGCCCATGCATCCCGAAAAATGCACTGTTTGGTGTGGTTTGTACGCTGGTGGAATCATTGGACCGTATTTTTTCAAAGATGCTGTTGGACGCAACGTTACGGTGAATGGCGATCGCTATCGTTCGATGCTAACAAACTTTTTGTTGCCAAAAATGGAAGAACTGAACTTGGTTGACATGTGGTTTCAACAAGATGGCGCTACATGCCACACAGCTCGCGATTCTATGGCCATTTTGAGGGAAAACTTCGGAGAACAATTCATCTCAAGAAATGGACCGGTAAGTTGGCCACCAAGATCATGCGATTTGACGCCTTTAGACTATTTTTTGTGGGGCTACGTCAAGTCTAAAGTCTACAGAAATAAGCCTAAACCTTTTAGATGCTTTAGCTCGGCACTTGATAGCTGTCCTTTTAGAGTTCATTTTTCTTTCTCTCCATAGAACAAATATTTTATATATTTTCCGGTCTATTTATCGTATAGAATATCATATGGAAATTTAGAGATCGTACGGTTCCTTTTATTTTTACGGTTATTTGTCTATGGCATATTTAGTAATTTATCAATTCAACAATTAAAGTCATTGTTCTTTTAATTCAACACGTGGGTTGTGAGTTTCTGTTTAATTCAGAAATTTCCACCTTATATATTTCACGACAGCTTTTTGGCAACTGACTTTCAATCCCCTTGAGGACGTTTTTTTATAACCTCCTAATTCAATGTCAACTCCTCCTCTTTTTGTATCTACTTCTTAACGGTTCTGCAAAACTGGTTCGCAGATTTTTTTCTTTCGTGGGATGAGATAGCATTACGCCCATCTCAATCGCTCGATATTATCCCTGTCGTATATCGATAACCTTATAACCCAGATAGATCCCCCTAAGACCGTTAGCAATTGTGAATTATTTCAAATAATTACTCATTTCCATCTCTGCTCTGTCATGTGCCTGTGCTGATCTTTTCTCTTATGGTGGATAACTTATGGTCTCTCTTAATTATGGTGTCATCGGTAAGCATATTCAATTTTTCCAACATGGAATATGCTGAACCATGCATTACCATATTCTGCCCGAACATCGCATAATAAGGCGAGCATTGTATCGACGAATGTACATCGCTTCGCAAAATCATCAAAATACGGGGTATGTGATTATCCCAAGTAAGATGGTTTGGTTCATTTTTCAGGTAAAAACGGATCTTTGTTATAATCTCCCGGTTTGCCCTCTCCGATGCATTCGCCTGCGGAGAATATAATCCCGTTTTAACATGTACAATCCCAAATTCTGAAAGGAAATTCTGCATCTCATTAGATACGAATTGTTTAGCGTTATCGCTATGCAGGAATTGTGGAACTCCGAAAGTAACAAATAAATAGTTTTGAAAGTAATCAATAACTTCCCTAGATGTGGCCGACCTGAGGGGTTTCAAAAACAGATACTTTGTAAAATGGTCTATTGCAATAAATAGCTGTGTATTCCTTGATTTCGAACAAGGATATGGCCCTAGGAAGTCACAATATAGACGCTGCAGAGGTCTGACCGTATTAAAGGGTTCTCCCATTGGAGGACGCATTATTTGGTTAGGACTTTTTATTTCCGTGCAGTCCTCACACTGAGAAACGTAAGCCCTTACCTCCTTGCTCATATTTGGCCAATAATAGAATTGACGAACTCTATACAGTGTCTTCAAGTACCCGCCATGACAACACACTTCATGTGCGTTTCGAATCGCCTCATGCCTCAATCTGGAGGGAAGCCATAAACGGCAAAGACTCTCATCCTCGTCTACCCCCTGACGAAACTTCACCCTTTTGTAGATGAATTTGTCTTGTATACTTAAGTCAGGTAATGTCTCACAATTTTGGATGATTGTTTTCCTGAGATTGTCATAGTCCGTAGAATCGAATTCTTGAGAATTCAAATCAATTCCACAAGTGTTTCTATTTAGCGACAAGGAGTCCACATCGAACCGAGAAAGTGTGTCTGGAACGACGTTTTGCGACCCCTTTCGGTATTCGATGGAAAAATCGTATCCCTGAAGCTCTAGACTCCATCTCGCTAAACGGCCATTCAGATCTTTTAATGACATAAGCCATTTAAGACTTGAATGGTCCGTTATTATACGGAACCGTAGTCCCTCTATGTATGGACGAAATCGCTTCACGCAGACAATAGCCGCAAAACACTCCAGCTCTGTCACTGTGTAACTTCGTTGGCATCGGTTTAATTTCTTAGACACAAATGCAATTGGTCGTCCACAGTGGTCGTCGTCCAGTTGAAATAAAACTCCTCCAACACCAACACGTGAAGCATCACACTGTATGGTGAATTCACGGCGAAAATCAGGTTGAGCTAGAACCGGAGCAGTGGACAATGCCTCTTTAAGCCGGTCAAAACTTTCTATTGCCTGAGGGGTCATATAAAACTTGCCCATTTCTCTTTTCAAGCAATCAGTCAACGGACCGGACATATCTGCAAATTTTTGGATGAAAGACCGATACCAATTGCACATGCCGACAAATCGTCGGACCTGTCGAGGTGTCTTGGGCACGGGAAAATCGACTATAGCGGAAACTTTATCCGGGTCAACCTTCAGGCAGCCCTTTCCTATGCGGTACCCCAAGTACTTTATCTCGTTTTGGCAAAATTTACTCTTGCTTACATTGATCGTCAATTTCGCCCTTCTCAAGCATCGTGCGACCTCCTGTAGTAGACAAAGGTGTTCCTGAAATGTGGAACTACAAACCAGAAGGTCGTCCAAATATACAAAAACGCGTTCTCTAAGACGGGACGGAATAGCTTTGTCCATAAGACGACTCATACTTTGGGGACCGTTACATAATCCAAAAGGCATAACACGGAACTGGTATAGCGGTCTCCCAGGTACGGCGAAGGCCGTCTTCTCTTTGGATGTCTCGGAAAGAGGAATTTGGAAAAATGCGTCTTTGAGGTCTATGCCACTTATAAAGTGGGTATCATTCAAGCGACTAAGTAGACCATTAATATGGGGTAGAGGATATGAGTCATTTTTCGTAACCTCATTTAATTTCCTCGAGTCTAGGCAAAGCCGTACCTTCCCGGGTTTCCGAACACTGACGATAGGAGAACACCAAGGAGAGTTGGATTCTTCTATTACCTTCATTTCGAGTAAGCGGTCCAACTCCGTATAGACCTCAGCCTGTCTAGGGGGTGACAGAGGGTAGTGTCGACACTTTATGGGTGTTGCATTCCCCGTATCGATATGATGAGTTATGAGATCGGTGCATCCTAGGTCTTGATATGAAGGAAATTCCAGCAGAACTTTTTGTAATTCGATTTTCTGATCGGCGGACAAGACATGAAAGGATGGCTTTTCTAACTCATTATCGTCTAAGTCGATAGAGGCTATAGCCGGAATTATGTTAGGGGCTATAGCAAACGTTCGCCAAAAATCAACCCCTAGGTAAGCGGATTGATCCAGCGATGGAACGATATAAAAAACAATTTCCCTGGTAACACCCTTGTATGTAACTGGTATCGAGCAATAACCAATGACGGAATTGCGAGAACCATCTGCGGTAGATATGTATGATTTAAAAGGTCGTATATTAAGTCGGTGTCTTTCAATAAACTCGAGGCTTTTTTTACCTAGCACTGAAACGCTAGCGCCAGAGTCGAGTAAACCATAAATTTCATCACCCAATATTTTGATACTAGCAAATGGTCTCTCATCCTTAGCACTGGGAAGAATCGATGATTCTATAAGTCTCCGGAAAAGTTTTCTCTTCTTGTATCGCAACCGACAGCTCTGTACTCTTCTAGAAATATTCTTCTTAAAATTATGTATAATTCGAGGATCAATGTGTGATTCGTAATCATTATGAATATTTAGAATGGGGGATCTGGATTCGCCTCCCTGTGGGAGACTCCTCGAATGATCAGTTATGCACTCGGGGTAAATTTTGGAGAACGAGTGTCCCCGGTGGCCATCTCTTTTCCGGTTTCCCTGGTGGTCATTCTTGCATTTAACCGTGGTAACTCCACGTTCACCACATTTATAGCAGAAGACATGTCTAGTATCTTCTGGGCAATAAATGTAGGAATGTCCTAACGACAAACAATTCCAACATTTAATACCAGAATAATCCCTTGAAGTGGACCGATTGAATTTCATTGCATCTATTTGCGGATCCATTTCATTGTCATCTTCCTCTTCTTCAGTACGAACAATGTCAATTTCATTCACATTCCTACTTGTCCGTGCATAAAATCTGCCTTCATTCAAAATCTTTTCAGCGTTGCGTGCACGTTCTCTTAGGCTATGTAAACTCCTGGAATCCGTATTGAACAGCATGAGTTTAAGACTAGCACTAACATTTTATTATGATGTCATCGTCTGTTTCTATAGACCCAAATTCCTGTGAAATCGAAAATTTAAGAAAAGCGTAGTCTGTGTCATTATTCTGCTTGACAAAGTCCCAATACCAAATTTCTGCTTTTCCCGTTAAAAATATGTGAAAATTTGCAAGCAGGTGATCATCCGGACGATTTGTTCGCGTGCGCAAGGTATCTATTTTGAACAGAAAATCAGAAACGTTCCTGTTGGCGCAATATAGTCCACGCTAGCAATTTTCGCTGGATTTTGAATAAAGCAAGACAAGTGTTTCCTTCAATGGTTTATTTCACAAATCGCACTTATATTAAAATTCCTAAAAGGATTTTAATTATTACATTTTTCTACATATGTTTCGGTTTAATATTTAAATCTAGTTACATACTTTTTAGTGCAAAAATTACTAGAAAATTCTTAGTAAAAGGCAAATTCTGGAATCGCGCAATGAAGCGATATTATCAGCAATATTGAACACTTAAAATGGCGCAATTAGAAAACTATTGACAAGCCTTTTCTTCGTTAAAATTAATTGACATTTAAATATATAATTAAAAAATTAGGGATGCAAATATAGATTATATCTTCGGGGTTGATTTTGAATGTGTCGGTAACATTCCCCCCTCAGTATGGCACGCATTTCTCTAATCGCCATACTTCTTCTCTGGCGACACATTTAAAATCGCCAGTTTGGATGTTGGTCTCTCCATGATCCCGGTACTCGTCTGGATCTTTGCACTCCTTACTTGTCCATCGCGTTTCCAAGACTTTGCCTCGGACCCACACATTTCGAGGCAGTGAGGGATCAACAACAATGACCAGATCCCCCTGTTGTAAAGGTTTTTGCTTTTCATGCCACTTTGTCCTACATGTCAGCGTAGGCAAATATTCCAAGACCCATTTTCTCCAAAAAATATTAGCATACTGCTGAGATATACGCCAATTCTGTTTGAGGGTGATTCCCGCATCATCGCATGATATCAGTGGTTTCATGCCGCTTGAACTACCGAGAAGAAAATGGTTCGATGTGAGGGCTTCACTTGAGTCTTCATCCAAGGGAACATATACAAGCGGTCTAGAATTGACTACGTTTTCAATTTCAATGAACATGCTGCGCAAAAGTTCATCACTAGGTGACCGGGTTGGCATAATTCTATAAAGTACTGTCTTTATTGAGCGCACAAGACGTTCCCATGCTCCTCCCATATGGGGAGCTGCTGGTGGATTGAAATTCCATTTACAGGTAGCTGACGTAAATGCCCTGACAAAAGCATCTTTGTCCACTTCGGCCAACGATTGACGAAGCTCTCTCTCGGCTCCGATGAAATTCGTGCCATTGTCACTATAAAATTCACGAGGTATTCCACGACGAGATATAAAATTTCGTATAGCAAGAATACACGAATCTGTGTACAAAGAGTGGGCCACTTCTATATGAATAGCTCTCACTGTTAGACATGTAAATAAGCACCCATATCGCTTCTCTTTATGTCGATTAACAGTGACCCATATGGGACCAAAGAAATCTACACCACTAAATGTAAATGGGGCCATGTACGATGCGAGGCGAGCGCGAGGAAGTTTCGCCATTTCAGGGGTGCGGGGAATAGCTTTATGTATTCGGCATGCCTGACAATCCCTTGTTACAGATTTGTAGATAGTCCGATTGAATATATTTGCCGAATTTCGTTCACTGCTGTTTCGTGATTCATATGAAAGTATTTGTGGTGAAAGTGTAAGATAATCAGTTTTGTTATGTGACTCTCTTTTGGAAGTATAATAGGGCGTTTGCAGTTTTCGGAGATATTAGCATTAGTAATCCGACTCTCAACTCGCAGAATTCCATCATGTAAGTACGGAGATTTTGGATAAATTTTATTTCGTTTCGGAACACTTTGCCCTGAGCTAAGACAGGCTATTTCAACAGAAAATTTTTCATTTTGCGCTTGTTGGTATAACAAATTTTCTGCTTTTAACAACTCATTTTGCGTTAACTCGCCTTTTTCTTTCTTAGGTTGTTTGCAATTTTCAATAAAACGAACCACATATGCCGTCGATCGTAATAATCTCTTCCAGTTTGAGAATCTATAAACGTCGAAATTTAGTTTATTTTCTGAAATCTTCATTAAATGACACACCATTTCCTCTTGAGTCGCGTGAGTGAAATTATCAAGTTTAGGCCAGCTTTCTTCGGGTTGGTACAAAAAGTCTGGACCTTTAAACCATCTGTTTGACTGGGATATGTTAGGAATTTTGTTCCACCGGGTGGCATCATCAGCCACATTTTGCTTGCTGGTAATCCAGTGCCACTCATTTATTGATGATAAATCTAAAATCTCTGTTATTCGGAATGCCACGAATTGATGGTACTTTCTATGATCAGAATTAATCCAACTAAGTACTGTTTTGGAATCCGACCAAAAGAATCTGTGGCTAATCTTTATTGTATGATTTTTCGTTATGAAGTCCGCAAAGCGGGCACCAATAAGTGCGGCCATAAGTTCTAGCCGTGGCACTGATGTTATTTTCAAAGGTGCTACCTTTGTTTTAGACCCAATAAGGGAGCAAATTGTTGTGCTATCTCTCACCATCCTAAAATAGCACACCGCCGCATATCCCTCTCTACTAGCATCTACAAATGTGTGCAGCTGTACGTCCACATTGTCATAGTTTTGAAAACACTGCAAATAACTACGGGGAATTCTAATACTTTGCATATCTGGTAGAATTCCAACCCATTGTTCATTTTTCCATTAAAGCCTTAGGTATTTGCATATCCCACTCTATTTTCGATCGCCAAACTTCTTGCAATAACACCTTGACGTACATTATTACATACCCAATTAGACCAAGAGGGTCATATATCGCCATTATGATACGTAATACCTCACGTTTTGTTGGTACTATAAATTCGTTTATTACACGGCTTTCCCTAAGCCAAGGTGAAATTTGGAATGTTATGGAATCACTCTGATTCTCCCAGAATATACCCAGTACTTTTTCGACTTGTTTCTCTTCACCCAAATTTAAGCATTTAACTGTCCCTGCAACAGATTGTGGAAAAGATTTCAAAACATCTGCGCTATTAGAGACCCAATTCCGCATATTAAAACCGGCTTTACTGTGTATATATGACACATCTTCAATTAATTTGATCGCTTCCGCGGGTGTATCAACGGAGACAAGTAGGTCATCTACGTAGTGATTTTTTTGGATAGCTTTAGATGCGACTGGATAAGTTTGTTCGTAAATTGTGGCATTTAAATTTTTTTATGTATTGGGAAATACTAGGCGCACATGTCGCCCCAAATATCATTACATCCATAACGTATACATCCGGCTCTCTTGTCTGATTGCAGTTCCTCCATAAAAATCGCTGTACATTGCGGTCCTCTGGTCGTATGTATACTTGGTGAAACATCTCTTCGATGTCACCACACACTGCAATTGCTTTTTCACGAAAGGATAATAATATTGCTGGCAAAGATGTTAACAGGTCGGGCCCCTTCAATAGGAATGAGTTTAGCGACAGTCCATTTGTTTTTGCAGCGGCATCCCACACAATTCGACATTTTCCCGGCTTGTTCTTGTTGAAAACCGAAAATATAGGTAAATACCAAACTTTACCATCAGCTTGATGAATTTCGGTAGTGTTAAGCTTTCGAACATAGCCTTTAGTCAAGTATTGGTCCATTTTTTCACAGAAAATTTTTTGAAGAATTGAGTTTTTTTTTTTGTAGTTTACGCTCTAGACAAACTAAACGCTTGTAGCACATATTGTAGCTATTTGGAAGCTCTACGACATCAAACTTCCAAAGTAGAGGCACTCCGTAATGACCATTGTCTTTTTTTTTCATAAATTTCTCTAACAACTGTAATGCACGAGTATCGTTCTCGCCCATCAAAGGATTACATGCTCTGATGCCCACACTATCTAATGAATAAAAGCTTCTTACCAACCTGTCTAGTTCATTCATATTGTTTGTACAATCGCAGATATGAAAGTTAAGACAATGAATAGGGCTAGACTCACCAGACATGGAGCCATATACGAGCCATCCCAACCTCGTTCGTGCGGCTACGGGTTCATCTTTTCCTCCTTCGCGTATTTTATTGGGCACACCAAGGTTACAATGGTTTAAACCTATTAAGATTTTTGGTATCGCATCGCTATAGCTCTTCACGGGAAGGTTTCGCAAATGATGATATCTTTTGGATAAAATCTCATACTCTAGTGACTGTGTTGGCAATCTCAGTGTACTTGCAGTACAGATATCAATTGAAATCCGCTTAGAATTAGGGCCTGAAATTTCAACATTAAGTTTTTTCGAATTTTTTTCAGTTCTTTCAATACCTCCTGTCCAGCGAAGGCACAGAGGACTATGCGTGCCATCCAAATCCAGCTCTTTCATAAGTGATTCATCCATGAGGCTAATAGATGACCCCTCATCAATAAACGCAAATGTTTCTATAAACTTATTACCACCATAAACTTTAATCGGTACAATTTTAAACAAAATTTTACTAGATTTGGCACTGTGTGAATTTACTACGTTATTGATATTATCGTGAGTTTCATTAACATCTGAGTTTGACATTTCTCTTTCTTCATTAATTTTTGTATTTGAGTATCTATGTAATGACGGGTGGTGAAAATAATCACATCCATCTACCCCACATCTGTTTTTGTTTTTACACTCTCCTTTGTGTTTTCGTAAACCAAATTTACATAGATTATGCTCTCGCACAACTCTCCACTTGTCACCACGATCAAGTTTACTATATGTTGGGCAGCTATCAAGAGTCTTACAACTGTTGGAACATATTATGCATTCCCGCCCCTCTCCGTGAGAGTGGACGTAAGCTTTGTTATTGTTATGATTTTGGTTATAACATCTGCTCTCACCTGTGTTGTTGCCATATGCATTAATATGGTCAACTGTTATACTACTGGCAGTGATGCCTAGATCGAACACCCACTTATCAAATTCGGACAGATTTGGAGTTTTGTTGTCATTTGTTATTCTCATTTTTTGCATTGCCCATTGCATTTGATAAGACGGTGGCAATTTTGACAACAATTCTTGGAGAAGAGAAGAGTTATTTATTTCGTTGGTTAAATTGCTGGCATTAATTGTGGAAACTAAGCTGCGAACATTTATAGCGAATGTGGTAAGAGAGTTTAAATTATTTTCGGTCACCTTTGGTGTGTGCCTAATCCGATGTTTTATTGAATTTATGATTTTTTCAGGTTGGCCGTAGAGCATTTCCATTACTGAAGTCACATTTGAAGGGTGCACAAGCATCTGTTGCACACTTTGTAAGGCGCTCCCCTTAAGTGAGTTTTGCAAACGTACCAAGTTCTCGGCTTCAGTAAATCCACATGTTTGGGTGGACCAATGAAATGTTGAGGAGAACACGGGCCATTCTTCCGGCTGTCCTGAGAAAACAGGTAGTTCCTTGGGAATAGACTGTCGAGAATTTATTTGATTCTGAGACAGGCTATTAAGTGTATCAAATCCAAACTGAGTAAGGTCATATGCATTTGCTGAGGTGGACGGAATAGTGTTTAATGTTGATGATATGGGTTGTGCTGGATTATTTGATGAAGATAGAACAGTATGATTGTTTGGCAGTGGTTGTTGTTGTCGTGTGGTGTGAACAATGGCTGGTAGTGTATGTTGATTCGAATTCATAACACGTCTTGCGATATTATTAGTGGAGTTAATTGTAAATTGGCGGTCATGAACCAGAGGTTGCGGCTGAGTACAAGCAGCGATGCAGCCTGTAGATGTCAATGGATTTGCTGCCGTCATCGTCACCGTTGGATCTGTAGAAGGGTAGGTATATGTTGAAATATTCTGTTGGGTTGATACAAGAGTCGGTAAATTGGACGAATTCGTTATTTGTGGAATATTGAAATAAAGGGTTTCGTCTGGCGGGAAAGTATCCCGCATATCTGTGTTATTACTTGCTTCGATCGGTGGAATTGATTGGTTTGTATTAGATTCTTCAGCGCCCGTGGGAATGTTCATATCTGGATTTCCCTCCTTTTCGTAACTTCCTGGTACATCTTCTAACCAGCTCCGCACGGTTTGTGACCTACGAGAAGATTCAAGAGATATATTTTCAGCTTCCTCTTCAAGTAGTTGATATTTTTTCTCCAGATAGCGTTGATTCATCAGGGCTTCTTCGGCCAACCGCTTTTGGTTCATGGACCGTTCTTCTTCCAATCGTTGGAGCTGCAACTCAATTCTAGCCGAGTGGGAGCGGCGAGATCGCAAAGAGTTGTGGCTTCGGACACTGTGGGTTGAAGATGAACTACACCTTTGGCATTTGAAGCCATTTTCACATGGGATTTGTATACATGTTTGATGGAATGATTTATTACAAGCAGAACACAAAACCATTTGGCCATCAGGGGGTTTGTGGCATATAGGACAAGTTTGGTCGTTTGTTGTATACTGCAAGTCATTGGAATTCATATCTACTTACTGCGATTGGCAAGGTGGAGATAAGATTCGATAGCAATATGGTTCACCAGTACTAAAAAGAATTTTAAAAATGTTGGCGCAATATAGTCCACGCTAGCAATTTTCGCTGGATTTTGAATAAAGCAAGACAAGTGTTTCCTTCAATGGTTTATTTCACAAATCGCACTTATATTAAAATTCCTAAAAGGATTTTAATTATTACATTTTTCTACATATGTTTCGGTTTAATATTTAAATCTAGTTACATACTTTTTAGTGCAAAAAGTACTAGAAAATTCTTAGTAAAAGGCAAATTCTGGAATCGCGCAATGAAGCGATATTATCAGCAATATTGAACACTTAAAATGGCGCAAATAGAAAACTATTGACAAGCCTTTTCTTCGTTAAAATTAATTGACATTTAAATATATAATTAAAAAATTAGGGATGCAAATATAGATTATATCTTCGGGGTTGATTTTGAATGTGTCGGTAACAGTTCCCTTTACCATCAAAAGATACTCTCCACTTTTCCAAATCTACTTTGTTACGATATACATCCCGGCTACTTTGTAAGCAAGCCGTTTCATGCGTCGATGTACTAGTTCGATTGATATTAGGGCTCAAAGACGATATCGCCTCTCTCAAGGATGCTATCTCAGATCTAAGGCCCTCTTCCACCTGACTAATTGTCCGTTGCATAGTCTCCATTAAATCGGTACCACTTCTCCGAGCATTGTGGTCCGCGAGAACATTGTTCCCTTTGGAGCCATTTGTCTGTTCATCGACAGGCATCACTGTAGAATTATGTCCCTCTGAAAATCCTAATAGTACCGTTAAGTCACTCGAATCGTCCACCGATAATTCCGGTGTTGAGCCGGTATCCTGGCCCACGTGCCTCTGTCCAGTAGTAGTTAATTCGGGTCCCGTATTGACAACTAAATTATCTAATGAAAAATTAATCTTCCTTACACAATGAGAACTTTGTGTAGATAAAACGTCTTCCTGTCCCTCAGGACTATGTAAATAATCTAGGGAACAGCTGTTGGGAGTTCTGACGCTCCTACCTCTGCCTCTTATACTATTCGTTTTAGTGGGGTTACCTATGAAATTACCATCGTTCATAGATCTCCTAAAAGCATGGAAATTATATTTTCTAATAGGTTATAATTTGTATTTAATATCTTTGTTATAATCGAAAAATCCAGTAGACATCCGAGCAATATATGTATAGTAGTGGCCATAATGATCTGACTAATAATATTCTTACAGACCAGATCATGAAATGATACCCATTATTGTCTAATGCTTCATATGTGTAAAATCATAAAACATTGCCTAACTCTGGGATTATATCCATTCCCCTGTTATAAATTATATTGATTGAACCTTAAGCTCTGTTACTTAGAATTCCTTTTCACTAACCGTCATATATTCCACCAAGATATAATCTAAAATGGAGCGTCTTGATAGGAATCTTTATTCAAAAGATTTTTTTATCAGTATCCTATGCGAAGTTATACGAATGCTTAATATCATTTTACATATACTTGTCTATAAGATATTTTCAAAAAAAATCCCTTGAGTACGGTGTTGGGTAAGAGGAATTATGAATTCAATACATAAGGTCGATATTTTGAATTATGCGCATTCAAATATTACGCACTCTTATAAAGGGTGATTCTTTTGAGGTTAGGATTTTCATGCATTAGTATTTGACAGATCACGTGGGATTTCAGACATGGCGTCAAAGAGAAAGATGCTCAGTATGCTTTGACATTTCATCATGAATAGACTTACGATCTGCCACAACGTCGAATTTTCAGTGAATGGGCCCTAGAAAAGTTGGCAGAAAATCCGCTTTTTTATCGACAAATTTTGTTCAGCGATGAGGCTCATTTCTGGTTGAATGGCTACGTAAATAAGCAAAATTGCCGCATTTGGAGTGAAGAGCAACCAGAAGCCGTTCAAGAACTGCCCATGCATCCCGAAAAATGCACTGTTTGGTGTGGTTTGTACGCTGGTGGAATCATTGGACCGTATTTTTTCAAAGATGCTGTTGGACGCAACGTTACGGTGAATGGCGATCGCTATCGTTCGATGCTAACAAACTTTTTGTTGCCAAAAATGGAAGAACTGAACTTGGTTGACATGTGGTTTCAACAAGATGGCGCTACATGCCACACAGCTCGCGATTCTATGGCCATTTTGAGGGAAAACTTCGGAGAACAATTCATCTCAAGAAATGGACCGGTAAGTTGGCCACCAAGATCATGCGATTTGACGCCTTTAGACTATTTTTTGTGGGGCTACGTCAAGTCTAAAGTCTACAGAAATAAGCCAGCAACTATTCCAGCTTTGGAAGACAACATTTCCGAAGAAATTCGGGCTATTCCGGCCGAAATGCTCGAAAAAGTTGCCCAAAATTGGACTTTCCGAATGGACCACCTAAGACGCAGCCGCGGTCAACATTTAAATGAAATTATCTTCAAAAAGTAAATGTCATGGACCAATCTAACGTTTCAAATAAAGAACCGATGAGATTTTGCAAATTTTATGCGTTTTTTTTTTTAAAAAAGTTATCAAGCTCTTAACAAATCACCCTTTATGTAATAAGAATTCGAAGAAATAAAGACACTTCCAAAATCGATCCATGCAATACATAGCTACAAAGTTTCCTTAGCCTTCTCTTAATAGTACTTCAAATTTAAGATGCGTACTAGATCTATATTCACAAGGATGACTGTTCAGAATTGTAATACTAGCCGAATATATAATACTATACTCTACATACTACTAACAAATAGTTTTCTTTTGACGTTGGGCGCCATCTATGTTGCAAACAGTTTAAAAAAAAATTAATATACTTAAAACAACTTGGAAAAAGTCATATGACATGGAAGCATTATTGGCTAGCTCGGCCGTGGCGTAGTTCATTGACCCAAGAAGCTATGATTCGCAACAATAGAAATCCATGTCCTTCACTTTAAGCCACAAAATATATGCAAAAGAGAATAGAGATTTTTACAGTTAGCCATATTTTACTTATCTTTGAATCAATTATCATGTCAATTAATATCTGTGACAGGTGTCCAATCACAAGAGTGCCCTTTTCCCTCCCAATAGCATAATAAGCCACACCTATGGCAATTAATAGCACCCGTGTTCGTTACAATTGCCCCTATTTTAGCCACTACTTACATAACGAAATCTGCTCTTCAGTCTACCTTCATTTTCTACGTAATAAAACTGGTTAAACGTTCATTTTCAATGTTTATTATAAGGAACAAGATGAGATGGAAAATTCATAGTACAATTCTTAAAGCTATTATAGGAAGTACGATATAAAAGAAAATAGTTATAAAGATTTTTAATTTCCAATATAAAAATACAGACTAATACTAAAAATACTAAATACTCTTGCATATAAGAAAACGAGACAGATTCAACAGTAATGAATTATGTTACTGATAAAAATACTAATTTGGGTATGATTTCATTAATAATTTTATATGCAAAAATATATTTACAAATGTTACTTACAATAAGTTTGCATAAAAATTATAGTGGAATTATCGATAATATAATAACTTTTGTCATCGATCAGTTGATATTGTTTCAGCACTCGCTGGTTTTCATTTTGTTTTGATTATTTACTTCGTTGGTTTCTTTGGGCTATTTACATGAATTCTTCATCTCTTCGAAATTATCTTTGATCTTTGTTTTGGTGGTATATTTTATTTCCATCCTTCATCTCTTCAAAATTATCTTTGATGTGTGTTGCGGTGATAGCTTTTATATTTTTTTGTTGTTTCTTTTTATTATTTATTCGTTACCCGTACCGTTTAACCAATTTTTTTTTTATTTTAATTTCTAAGTAATATATATATATATATATATATATATATATATATATATATATATATATATATATATATATATATATATATATATATATATATATATATATATATATATATATATATATATATATATATATATATATATATATATATATATATATATATATATATATATATTTCTTCTATACGAGTCTTTTAAGGCGTTATGATTAGTTATTTTAACTGATTGCTTTTATGTGGAAAACTGCAAAGATTTAGTGGCAAAGTCTGTTGTTGTGTTGGGTAATTAAGCCAAGCGACAAGGATTTTGCGGCACTTTAAGAATTTTGCTAGCTGTCTTTTAATGTTAATTGTTCTTGTTTCACAGAAAAAATTTTGGCACTTTAAACCTTTTTTAGCACTTGATAGCTGTCCTTTTAGAGTTCATTTTTCTTTCTCTCCATAGAACAGATATTTTATATATTTTCCGGTCTATTTATCGTATAGAATATCATATGGAAATTTAGAGATCGTACGGTTCCTTTTATTTTTACGGTTATTAGTCTATGGCATATTTAGTAATTTATCAATTCAACAATTAAAGTCATTGTTCTTTTAATTCAACACGTGGGTTGTGAGTTTCTGTTTAATTCAGAAATTTCCACCTTATATATTTCACGACAGCTATTTTGCAACTGACTTTCAATCCCCTTGAGGACGTTTTTTATAACCTCCTAATTCAACTGGTTTGCAGATTTTTTTCTTTCGTGGGATGAGATAGCATTACGCCCATCTCAATCGCTCGATATTATCCCTGTCGTATATCGATAACCTTATAACCCAGATAGATCCCCCTAAGACCGTTAGCAATTGTGAATTATTTCAAATAATTACTCATTTCCCATCTCTGTTCAAATCCACAACACAGTCTATGGCCGTTTTCGAGTTAAGGAACACAGAGTCCAAGGATTTTATTGCAGGTTGACTGTCTGAGTATATATTAATGCCATTATTTGTTGGAACATTACATCTCAGCCAATTCACCACCTCTCTCATTGCCAATATTTCAGCCTGAAAAAGACTACAGTGATTAGGTAATCTTTTCGCTATATTCGAACTGTGACCGTACATTTTTTCCGACCACAGCGATAGCTCGCGCAACCGCACAGCCGTTGTTGCAGCTGACTGTTTGGCCAAAATGTCTAAAGGCAATAGATTCAGCATGACATTAAGGGAGTCCGTTCCTGTCTTACTAAATGCGCCTGAGATACATAAGCTCGCCATAGGCTGAACTTTATCTAAACAAGTCGGTTTCTGAAGTGCCGGCCACCAGACTACAACACCATATAGCATTATAGATCTAACCACTGCCGTGTATATTCAATGCACAATTTTTGGTTTTAGTCCCCACTTTTTCCCTATTGCCTTTTTGCACGAGTACAAAGCTACCGTGGCTTTTCTCGCTCTTTCTTCAATATTAAGCCTAAAATTCAGCACACTCACCAAAGGGAATTTCAATACCCCTAAGGAAATGGGCCTAACCGTGGGAGTTTTGCGATCATTGCAGTACATGACTAGTTCTGTCTTTGCTGGATTTACCCCAAGACCATTATCTTTCGCCCATTTCTCAGTCATCCGGAGAGCTCTCTGTATAATATCTCTGATTGTGGATGGAAATTTTCCCCTGACTGCTAGTCACTTGTATCCTTTTTTTTCTTGGGAAACCAGAAGGTTGTTTATAGCAACATTCCAAAGAAGAGGTGTAGAACTCCTCCTTGGGGAGTGCCTCTGTTCACATACCTTTGTATGTTTGCTTGTGCTAGTGTGGCTGAAATACGTCTCTTTATTAAAAGTTCGTCTAACAGCCTAAGTATACCTGGATCAACATTCAGAGTTGTCAATCCATTTAATATCGAGCTCGGATGGACATTATTGAACGCCCCTTCGATGTCTAGAAACGCCACGATTGTGTATTCTTTGACAGATAGCGAGCTTTCAATAAAGCTGACTAGTTCATGCAATGCGGTCTCAGTAGACCTGCCCTTCGAGTATGCATGCTGTCGTTTCGAGAGCAAACTTGAATCCACGCTAGTTCTAAGATACATGTCTATCATCCTCTCCAGGGTCTTAAGTAGGAATGAGGATAAGCTGATTGGTCGGAAATCCTTCGCACTCGAGTGAGAGGCTTTTCCCGCTTTAGGTATGAAGACGACTTTTGTTTCTCTCCACTTTTCTGGAATATATGCTAAGTTTACACGTCGTTTATATATCACCGTCAACCAGCGGATAATTCTTTCAGCCACCGCTTGTAATTCCGCCGGAGTAATTCCATCAGTTCCGGGGGATTTGAATTGTCCAAAGCTATTTAAAGCCCATTTTATTCTAGATTCCGATACAATTTCCTCGATAGGAAACGATCGCTGAGCCACTGTGGCACCGCCAGAACCTGGTTCAACCGTCTGATTTCCAGGAAAATGTGTGTCCAATAGCACCTCCAGCGTCTCCTCACTGGACGTTGTCCAATTGCCCTCCAATGTTTTAATGAAACCTGGAGCGGAGTTGGTGGATGCTAGAACCTTCCGTAGGAAGCCTCTGACGTATTCTTAATACTGCTACAGTAATCATTCCAAGAGTTATGCTGAGACCTTCTCAGTTCTCGTTTATATGCTCTCAGATTTATCTTGTAAGTGTCCCAATCCTCCGGAGCTCTTGTGGACTTTGCTTTGTTAAAGAGCTTCCTGCAGGATTTCCTCATATTACTTAACTCCGTAGTCCACCATGGCGGCCGATTTTTTCCCCTTGGATTTCCTCTAGGGCAAGCAGCTTTCAGTGACATGTTGAAGGCCTTAGTAATCCGCTGCACTGAGTGTTCGATATATTGCACAGTGCTCATATTTGTCTCTGGCATTTCCGGTATCATCAAATTGAACGATTCCCTATACCTATTCCAATTAGCTTTCCTAACAATTGGCGGAAATATGGTCTTTGAAGTACGAACAGCCAATCTGAAACTGATGTAGGGATGATCTGAGAAGCTATGTTCCCTCAAAACTTGCCACTCAGATATCTTATCATTCAGTTCCGGAGAGATCAACGTGACGTCCAAAACCTATTGCCTGTTTCTGGAGACGAAGGTTGGTGCATCTCCCTTATTGCAAACTACCAGGTTAGTACGCAAAATAAACTCTATTAGCGACTCTCCCCTTGCATTAGTATCACTACTTCCCCAAATACTATGATGTGCATTTGCATCGCATCCCATAATGAGTTTTGTCTTTGTTTTTAGTGACTCCTCAACTAAGGTCTTAACGGCACAGGGTGGCTCCTCCCTATCATGTCCCATGTAGACCGAATATACCCAATATTTGCATTTGGATATCTCTAGGAAGGAAAGAAGCAGAAACAAGTTCAGTTCGTTTTTAGCAATTATACATGCTTGATTTATATCGTTACCGGTATTATGCAAAAGTTTGAAACGCGGAGTGCTTAATTCACAGATCTTGTTCTTATATATGTATGGTTCTTGAATAAGAACTATATCTATATCTCCTTTCATCAGGAGAACTTTTAAGGCAGCACAAGCGGCCTTACAATGGTGAAGATTTATCTGGAGGAACCGTAGAACCATCCAAATTTTCAACCACCGTCACATCAGCCGCTTCAATTGAATCATCAAGGGCTTCCTCTTCACAGATCTCGATGACTCTCGCAACAATACGCGGTTCAGCTTTGGTGAGGTTTAAGCCTGTAGAAACTTCCGCATACGATTTTCGCCATAGTCTGCAGTTTTATGTCTCCTTCGGCTTCGCTAGGAGATTTTTTCACTGCTGACTCTACCGTAGGCCTGTCCGTTTCGGTATCCTTTGGCTGATCGCTTTTGTATACCTTCATATGGATATCATGAAAGCCATAACTTACACGTCCTTGGGTCTGGGCTAGATATGGCAGCGACTCTATGTTTAATATAAACACCGCATGTCGTCTTGGTCCATCCACCTCATCCAAACGACCAACCTTCCAATCGGCGGTTGGAAGATCTGGGTTACATCGTTTTAGTCACTCTAGAATTGACTCTGGATCAGGAGGGTTTGCCGGTATCCATGCATGTGCTCTAGGTTTAGCCGGTATGTCTTTTTTATCGACTAACTCCAAAGCGGCTTCTTCCCAAACTTCACCAATTAGCATCAATGCAGCTTTAAAAATTCATAGACCTCTGGTAGACACCAGACATCGCGTTCTCAATTTCCCCCCATTTTTGCCTTGGAATCATACCGTCCAATGCTCCTTTATTAATGATAGCCATCACAAGGCTGTCTTTTGCAACTGAGACAAACGATCTTTGATCCCGTTTAGAGGATGGCAGCTCATCCGGTGATCGTTCCTTTTTTCCAGCTTCAAGAATTCCTTGAGCCCATTTTAAGGAATCGCTTTGCTTAGCCGACAACGTGCTTGGGTCGACTGATCCTAATTTCTTTAGGATAAACAAAGCATTTCTTCGTTCCTTGAATCTCTTTCGAGAGGGATTGCCTCCTTTTGATGTCGTCACCTTAGAAAAGGTTCGACAAAGTGTCACCGCCAGTCGACCCGTCTACAGGTCGACTAATTGGGCCTGACTCTTGGTCGCTGCCCAAATTTATAACTTCAGTCGTTACCCGTCCTGGGGTTGCCATCCTGCCGTGAAACAAATAATTTGCCAGGACCCTTTGCGTGAGTTATATAATATTAAAACACAATTGATTTAATTTAATAATTTTATTTAAATTCCAAATAGTCTTAACTCTATAGATTCTACGGATCAACTGACTACATATTAAAAAATGGAGATGAATATAAAGAGTATGTAATCAAAGAGAGTCATTAAAATAGATAATTATTATAACATAATAAACTATAAATAATGGATAATGAATGTGGAGAGTAAATAAAAGAATTAATTAAATAGCAGTTAGTGAATCGTAACTTCCCCTTCGCTTAAGAAAGCAACAATGCCCACATTGTTAATTAAAATATTAAATATGGACTTAAAACTAATTTATTCATTTACATAAAAAAACTAATATATTCATTTTTGTAAAAAACAAGAACATGGTGACTTCAACCATCAAATTGTGATACATCTAATTGATTGTTAAATTTTGTCTCTCTTTTAATATTCGAATCATGAACATTCTGTAAATTACTTAGTCTAAATTTTGGTTCATCCTTATGTCTAACAGACTTATAATTCTTTATATAACCGACATCTCTTTTCTCGACATATGACTCTCTCCTAGTATTTCTTTTACCAATTACAATATTCTTATGGGCAATTACTCTCTCGTGTATTTTTTTCTTATCACAATTACCAAACTCTATATCAATACCCTCATTTTGTAAATAATCCTTAATATTGATGCTCTTAAACTCGTTGTCCGTTATAAGTTTATGGAAATGTCCTTTTTGTGATTTGTAAAGTCGCATTACTTCTATAATTGTTTGATTGTCCTGTCATTTAAATAGTATGCTGTTGCAAATTTTGAAAACCAATCGATAAATGTCAAAAAGCTCGATTTAGTCTCAGTGTTAGACAACTTAGGTCTTATTGGATTTCGGTCAAATTTCACCTGACTATAAATCTTGCAATTATTCACATTCTTTTGTATTAACAGCTTTAGATTAGGTTTAGATTCATTGATTCCAGTATATCCTGTCTCATTTCTGTGATAAAAATGTATCTGCCCGTATGCCTCATCCTCTGAGGGCATATTCTCTGCCATGTATGCACAACGAACAAACTTAAAACCTGGCTGTCCTTGATAAAGGTCGATAATCTTCTTCTGCAATATATAATATCTATGATCATCAAACTCACTAAATATTCCAATTTTTCCTCTCACAAGATTCTCAGTGAGAATGTGATCCAAGTCAGAATTCAAATCCCTAGAACTAATAAAAATTCTTTTGTTACCATTAACGACGTCAGTTTCTTTCCTTTTATTGTCGGTCAATATTATTTGAGTCCGGAATCTGTTCACTGTAGTATCCAATATTCCCACATAATCGACATCACCCTCTGTCTGAGAATGGACGGTGGCTCTTCCATCATCATCATCATTATTGTATAATGAACACCCAGAATTGTCCAAATAATTGATCTCACCAGATTCGAAATTGATCCTGTTCTTTTTGATCCGCGACTTCATTATCATGGCCCTTAATATAATTGAGAGTAATGTTAAACTCGCTCAACTTAAGGATCCATCTATAAAGACGAGGATTAAGTTCCTTTAATTGAGATTTCACAAAAAGCCAACGTAGAGGCTGTGGTCAGAGAGTATCTCAAATTTTACACCATAAAATACGGACGAAAATAACCCGTTGCCCAAACTATCGCAAGTTGCTCTTTTTCAGTGGCAGAGTAATTACTCTCATGCCTATTAAGAGTCCTACCGTGGTGCAATGGTTAGCATGCCCGCCTTGCATACACAAGGTCGTGGGTTCGATTCCTGCTACGACCGAACACCAAAAAGTTTTTCAGCGGTGGATTATCCCACCTCAGTAATGCTGGTGACTTTCCGAGGGTTTCAAATCTTCTCTAAGTGGTTTCACTGTGGAACGCCGTTCGGACTCGGCTATAAAAAGGACGTCCCTTGTCATTGAGCTTAACATGGAATCGGGCAGCACACAGTGATAAGAGAGAAGTTCACCACTGTGGTATCACAATGGACAGAATAGTCTAAGTGAGCCTGATACATCGGGCTGCCACATAACCTAACCTAACCTAAGAGTCCTACTTGCATGGCAGATTGGATGTCCATTTTGCTGCAAAACAGCATCAACTGCATTTGTGCTAGCATCGGTCACTAACTGAAATGGTCTATTAAAGTCCGGATACTTCAGTACCGGCGCTTCAGTCAGTATCCTCTTCATTTTTTCGAAGCAATTCACATAATTAGGATCATTAACATCTAGTTTAATGTCCTTATGTAAATATTTTATCATCGAATATGCTACTTTATAATAGTCCTTGATAAATTTCCTATAATATCCAGTTATACCAAGGAACGGTTTAATACCCTTAATGGTGTGTGGTAATTTCAAATTCAGTATCGCGGAAATCTTATCAGGATTTGGCTTAACTCCCTCCGTTGTTAATAAATGGCCCAAGTACAAAGTCTCCTTTGCAAAAAATGAGCACTTGTTCATTTGAATCCTTAGATTCGCCTCTCTTAATTTTTGAAAAATTTTCTTAATGTTGTCAATATGCTCATGAAGGCTCGTGGAAAATACAAGGATATCCAAGTAAACAACACATATTTTATTGATGTAATCCTTGAGTACATTATTTATTAATCGCTGAAACGTCGCCGGAGTATTTTTCAGGCCAAAGGGCATTCGTACGAATTCGTAGTGACCATATGGGGTGGAAAATGCAGTTTTCGGTCTGTCCTCTGGTTTAAGTACGATCTGGTGAAAACCCTTAGCAAGGTCAATAGTCGAGAAATACTGGGATCTGCCCAATTTATCAAGAATAGTGTCAATATTTGGTATTGGGAACTTATCATCCACCGTCACATTATAAATGTGGGGATAACGATAAATTTTCGTATATATAGGCCTATCAGTAATTGTCCTAATATTATGTTGTATTATCTGGGTACTTCCCAAAACATCGCCCTCCTTAAATGCTAGATCACTAAAAGATTGAATAATATCCTCTAGAGCAATTGTGTCCTCTTGATTTAAATTTTTAAATAAATGGTGCAAAACCCTATCATTTATATTCAAAGACTCTAACTGGTAAATTTGATCTAAAAAATAAGTACAAAAAGGAATAAAATCAATCCGTCTGTCATTTATGGTCAATGTGTCACTATCCATATCTATTATAGCCCCAAGGTCTCAAAATATTTTGTCCCAAAATCGCGTCAAAATCCCTATTTTTTAAGCTGGTCAATTTCCACGACATTGTTGCCATCTCGCCAAACTCGTGGGGTAATTCTGTAATTATTTCATGGGTAATGGATGTACTACCATTCAGTGATGAAAATGAAATACTCTTTTTAAGGGGCTTTCTTTCATAATTTAACAAACTACCACTATCTAAAACTGAGGTAGTCGAACCCGTATCAATTAAGGCCCTTGTCTTTTCCCCACCAATGGTGAGGTAAATCATTGGAAGTGCCTTCTTGAATCAGTTGTATGAAAATTTAGCTGTTCATCACTGTATGAAGACTGTTGGCAATGAGCATCAATATGGTCAATTTGCATTTGAGATGAACCATTCCGATCGAAAGTATTACCACCATTCATATCATTTCCTCTAAATTGTAAACTATTTCTACTGGAATAATTTCTTGTCTGATTACTCATGACAAACAAAATTTCCCCTTACATTATTTGTTGCGATAAGAATTTCGATTGTAATTATCAACGTTTTCTTTCACATTTTTCTCCTTACTCTCATCCTTATTTCTAATTAAACCCTCTCGTTCCAGCAAATTGTATGCATCTCTCAATTTTACTATGTTTCTGTTAATAACAACAGATGCTAAATTTACATCAATGTTATTGAGAAAAGTTCTCAAAATAATCTTTTCAACATACAATGGGATGAATTCGATTGGTTTCGTATTATCATACTCATATTTTTCATTTAGCTTACATAATATACATCGCAGTTGTTTATAATAATTGACAACACCGGTATCCTTTGCAGCAAATGCCTCCTGGTAAAGCTGGTGATATGATTCTCGTATACCAAAGTTATTAATTAGTGCCTCTCTTCCCACGTTGGGTTAGGCCCCAAAGTTCGCCCTCATCACATTGGCCAAGAGAGAGTATGGTATCCACTTCTCTCAAAAAAGACGTTAGAGCGTAAGTGTCATCTCCTCTGTACTCACGTATATGTTGAGCGTCTTTTAGCACATCATTTATTGAGATAACTACCTGTGACGTCATTGTTGTTATTGTTGTTGATCCAAATCACTGAAATGCTTGTGGGGAGTTGGGGATACTGTCTTTTTGTTTTGTCTTAAGGTGGGTATTAAGTTCGATTTTAGCCGCTAATTTTCACTAAAGTGAAAACTAAATCAGTAAAAAAAGTTATAAAATTATACACATTTGTTGTAGATTTCATTATAACTTGATGGGGAATATCCCAAAGCAAATTTTCACAAAGTTTGTATTCCTTAAAATGGATTATTAAAGAAAAGTAATCGTGAAAAATTGACGATTTTAGCGGCTAAACTCGAACTTAATACCCACCTTTAGTCTCCATACTTTGTGTAGACTTGATCACTGTTATTTTGTTACTCTGCATAGAGCAATCCAGATTGCCGACTCACTTTGCTTTTGCTGTGCTTTATCAAATTCGTTAATTTTGTTTGTTCTTAATTTCACATTACAGCATTGATTGCATTTGTCTTTCAATGACATAGAAACATTAAGCAAAGGTCAAATGCACCAAGTTTTCTAATTTCTTTAAATTTTATTTATGATTTTTCTTAACTCAATTAATATTTTTTCTTAATTCACATTATTGGTTTATATCATTTTTTTCATAAATTATTTAGTTTTACAAATTACATTTTATTCTCACTGAATTCACTTTAAATTTCAAATATGGAGTTTTAATTTTTTAACAAATTATTTAATAACAGAATGGAAATCGTTTTTTATTTATTTATATTTTTTTAAATCAGCAAACTTAAGTTCACATGTTCGTATTTACTATGATTTCCAATAAAAAATTTAATTTCTTAAGGTTCACAACCTTGACTGCGCCAGTTTGTAATATTAAAACACAATTGATTTAATTTAATAATTTTATTTAAATTCCAAATAGTCTTAACTCTACAGATTCTACGGATCAACTGACTACATATTCAAAAATGGAGATGAATATAAAGAGTGTGTAATCAAAAATAGTCATTAAAATAGATAATTATTATAACATAGATAAAGGATAAAAATGAAAACTATAAATAATGGGTAACGAATGTGGAGAGTAAATAAAAGAATTAATTAAATAGCAGTTAGTGAATCGTAACTCATGTAATACAGAAATGGGATGGGTTGTGTTTGGTCCATGTCCCAGTGTAGCGCCATCGCAAAATTCATGTCTGTTTGCAAACGTAAGAGGAAATGACGAACAAGCTGTTGCAGATTACTTTAATATTGAAAATATGGGCATGAGATCAGCTCCTGTTGTTGAAAGTGATGAAATTACAAGAGCCTAACAAATTCTACATGAAACTACAAAAGAATTGGTCATCGATTCCAAACCGGCCTTGTATAGAAAAATTATTACCATACAGTCTCAAAACGATACCGTACGTTATTGATAGTTAGACAAACCCGTATGGTACAATATAAATACCGAATGGTACAACCGGTACGCAAAGCATGAAAGTACCTTTCCGTATTATGAAAGTACCAATATGGGAATGAAAATAATACCTAAGCGGTATTATTATTTATACCATAAAGGTATTGATGTATAAACAGTGAGGTATTACCAAATAATACCTAATCGGTATTGGGTTTAATACCAACCCTGTATTAATTATAGTAATACATATTTAGTTTAATAAAACACACATAAAATGTATTTGTTTCTTTATTTCATTTAATACATAACATGCATATATACAGCTACACTGGTAGAAAAAAGGCGGTACGTGGCCATTACCGTTTGGTATTAATTGATTGGTTCACGTTACTTTCTAATTTTGATACCACTTTCTATCAAATCATTTACATCCGGTATTATTATGGTATTAACTATCACATACCCGTAGCATATGATATGTCACCGTTGCTAAAAACTAAGTGGTCGCCTTAGTAGCTTAGTTTGTTCACATAAAGTAGATAGACGCGTTAATTGCAATATTTCTTGTAAAACATGATGACTGAAAAAACTAAATTTGTGGATATAGCGAAGTATTCGTAAGCATAAAATGTTTTAGCATTATTAATGTTTACTAATTCGGAACCATACTCTCATTAGATACGTAAGAGACATACAAAAGCTTTCCAAATCTCACAACAGACAGCTTGAGGCATGCAGAGCCTGCGATGGGACATAAAATTCAAAGAATAATTTTGCATGAAAAAAGTGGTGAAGTGTATGTACTAAGTATTTTATAAATGTATTAAAGGAAATGTCATTGTTACGTCTGTTTTATTGAACTAATATGTATAATAACAATAAATATCGGGTTTGTATTAAACCCAATACCGTTTTGGTATTATTTGGTAATACCACACTGTTTATACATCAATAACTTAATGGTATAAATATTAATACCGCTTAGGCATTATTTTTAATACCATTTTGGTATTTTCATAATACCGTATGGTACGTTCATGCTTTGCGTACCGCATGTACCGTTCGGTATTGATATTGTACTATACGGGGTTGGCTAACTATCAATAACGTACGGTATCGATTTGAGCCCGTATGGTAATAATTTTTCTATGGGTGTAATCATATCTCCATGCACAGAAAAAAAAGTGCCTCGTAAATTTAAGAAGATTTTTATAATAATTTATTACAAGAATTTTCCAGAATTTTAGTTCATTTTTCGTATCTTCAACGAAATTTTACAAATTCTAAGTAGCAATCGTTTAGTTCATGGCCTACAAAATACGATGGAAATTTCCTTAAAAAATTTCTTAACTGGTAGTGAAAAATTCGTTTGTCATGCTATAAATCTACTTGTGAAATGTAAAGTATTTTCTAAATAATAAGTGCAATTTACTATAATATTTTTTTGTGTGAGAAAATTTTTTTTTACGAAAAATGAACTTGAAAGTGGATAGCAATTTCTTACTGACAATTCCTATAGTTAATAATTGTTGGTAAAAAATTACCCAATGAAATATTTTTAGTTCACATGTAATTAAATTTATAGACATTTTCGTCAAAAATGGTAGATAACATTTCATGAAAATTTTAAGTTAAACGTTTCATCGTTCATAAACTGGTATGCCTTTACGAATATTATTCTTAGAGTAAATTGTCAGCAGATGCGATGAACTAATGCATAGTACTGAGATCTTTATCGGCACAGTGGAATGTGATTAATGATGATGTTACTTGAGTTTTCTTGTGTATACATGAGCGTGGGGTTGTTTTTATTTTTGTTCATTTAGTGGTTTGTGTGTGTGTTTGTTATTCGCGGATGGTTTATTTGGCTGGATGAGGTGTTGTTTTCAATAAAGGCACATGTGTTTTTGTTGTTGTAGGAATGTTTTGGCTTTGCTTGGCATGCTTCAGTTGTATAGTTGGCGTTGGCGTGGGCTTTTGCATCTTTTAAGTAGGTATGCAACAAGAGAATATAAAGGCATGGAATATTTTGTATTTTTGAGACATATATTGGTGTTTGTTTATTAAACCTTTTAAATGAAAGTTATTAATATTTTATCGGTAGTTTAGAAAAAAGTTATTAAGAATATTTAGGAAACTATGTTGAAATTGAAAGTGTATTGAAATTTTTATTATTCTATGTAAAAAATTAATATTCAATTCCAGATGAATTTGGAAAATTATTGTTATATCTCAGTGTATAGTTTATTCTTAAATTGGTAAGTATTTTTTTAATATGACTTTCTTTTAAAAAGAATATTTTGTATGTATATTATTATTTGTTAATTAATTATTTTGGAAACCAGTTTAATGTTTTTCTTTGTTGTAAAAACAATATTTAATTTCAGAGCAACTCCAGATGGATTCGAACAAATTTAAAAAATAGAGAATTGGTAAGTTTTCTTTTAAAAATTGGCTTTATTTCAACTAGAATTTTTACGTTTTTGTGACCTTTTTATCATCAAAATTACAGGTTTTTAATACCTTATTTAGTATTTCTTTAATCAATTTTTTTAGAAACCAATGTAATATTTTTAATGTAAAAACAAATATTTAATTTCAGAATAAACCCTTAAAAATTTGGACAAATTTTTTGTACTCCTTTGCCTGTAATTTAATAGTGAATTGGTAAGGATTCTGTTTAAGTTAGAATAAAGATTAATTGGGTTTAATAGTGTTCGTTAGAATTTGTATACTACTTTTTGGTACATCCCTGCCAGAGTAGAAATGTCATAATTCCAATATTAATTTATCTTGTCAAAAGCCCCCGCCTTCCGCCATCTTGGTTGAGAGCATCTCTCACTTGACTTGTTATCGATAAGCCAATTGGTGCAGTTGCAAAATTTATCCATATCGTTGGAAATTATAGGTAATATTGTTTACCATTTTGTATTTATTTAAAACCCTCAATAAAGCCTCCTGCTTTTATTATACATTGAAAATACTAAACTATCGTGTTTATTTTTCTTTATATTTTCCATATTTTTCGCAATCGGCGAACATTTTGGTCCTTCGAACCGGATAATTGGACTTCGGAGTGGAAGAATTGGTTTAACCGGTGTTTTCTTGGTTTTTGTTTTAGACACAGTCCACCTGACCTGGTCATCACCTTCACCTAAATTCAAACCAATCATTTCATCATCCTCAACATCTATTTCATCGTATTATAAGGTAAGTGCAGTGCATTTTCCCTTATAAAGTGAGTTTGCGGTCGGTGCAACAACAAATATAGTGGTCGTCCGTCCATTTAAAGAAAAAAAGGTTGTTTTACAACGCTACGCGATCGTTTTTATTGTAAATATTCCTAAAAGTGGTATACAAGTATAGTGATATCAGTGAATATTAGTGTTTTTTTGATTTAAAGTGGTTTCTTTGCTTTTATTGGCGTGAAAATATCGTTTTTCAGTGTTTTTAATTAAATTTTCATTTGCCGACGGCAAAACGCATTAAAGTTTGTTGTTTTTGTTATTCCATTTTGCCGTCTGTCCAAATAATTTCGGAGAGAAATAACTAAAAGTATTTGTTTTCACCACTTTCGTACACTAATATTCACTATACACATATATCACTCTCTTTATTTCGTATATTCACCACTTCTTCGCGTTTTCTTTGCTGAAATTTCATTTATTTATTTTTGTTTCGGTCATTTGCATTTATGGGAAACACCTCTAAAACTCCACGTCTTTCCGACTCCCCTTTCCGAATGCTGCAACTTATTGATGAACGCTTGGAAAAATTGAGTTCCCGTCTTGAAAACCGCATCTTATCGTTGATTACGGCATCAGAAGCCCGCATTGTTAACAAATTTGAATTGAAGATAGCCGAGATGAGATCGGACCTGGATAATATGGCCGAAAGGGTCACCAAAATAGAAACTGTGATAGATGAAGTCCGGGTTATCAAAACTAATCTAGTAACTACGATAGAAAGGGTTACTCAAGTTGAAACTATGATGGGCGAAGTTCGGGTAATGAAGTCACAAATTAATGAACTTCGAATGCAATCTCTGAAACAAGAAAATGCGCCACTCTCAGCTGACTTGCGCATAAACGGTATACCGATCTTCAAAAATGAGGACTTAATTAGCATTTTCACTAGTATTTGTAATAGTTGTAACATAAAAGTTCCATACATCGTTTGCAAAATAGAAACAATACTAAGGAAAGAGAATCCCCTGATGCTGTCATTATTGCAACATTAATGTCCCAATATGATAAGAGCTTCTTTTTAAAATCCCTATCACGCCATAGAAAGGGCTGTAACAACACCCATTGCTCAATACGATTGGCTTTGATTCAAATCGACAGTATTATATCAATGAGAATCTGTCAAATACAAATTTTAGATATCTACAAGCCGCTATATCACTAAAAAAGAGTAAGGTCATACACTCTGCTTATGCCTTTAAGGGACTTGTCTATATAAGGCGCCATCAGGATGATACTCCAATATGTGTTGTACACGACGATGTATTGGACGGATTTCGCCTACATTCTCAAAATAGCCGAATAACACCTTGTTGGATAAACCCGGGAACAACTGAGCTACGTGCTGTTATCATCAAACATTTATTTTTAGATACCTATATATATCATGTTTAATATTTCTTATTTTTACCTTATTATTTATTTATATACTCATTTTACTATTGTCACTGGTTTCTATGCATATCCCTTTTGGCTACTCTACGGATTTTTCATTTTCCTATTTTTCCATAACATTCAATAACCAATATCTTCTATGTGTCACAACGGTTTCTTCACTTTTTCTTAACATTTACAATTATCATCATGAACAGTTTGTATGATAGTTCATCCAAAGATGTAACGGGCAATATGGTTCGGATTTTAGGCAAGCAGAAGAACTGCTTAACTATTTGCCATATTAATGCTCAGAGCCTTAACAACAAACTTGATGAATTTGGTTTTGTCTTTAATAATTCCGGGATTGATATCGTGTGTGTGTCGGAAACTTGGTTTCGTTCGACGACACCTGATTCTATTGTGAGTCTTAACGGTTATAGGGTCTATAGAGCTGATAGGTCCAGTAGAGGTGGTGGTGCTGCAATTTACGTCAGGGACTATTTGCGGTCTAGACTGCGCCAACGGTCTGAAGTAGGTGGGACGTTGGAATATGTATTTGTTGAGATTGAATCCACTGACGCGAAAATTCTAGTGGGATGCGTATATAGACCTAACAATCATGTAGATATGGTTAATTTCTTTGATATGTTGGAAAACCTAACTCGCTTACAACGATATTGTGATTTCTGGTGATTTCAATTCAAATATTATGGTCGATAGTAATATTTCATCACCCATGTTATCATTGGGTCTTTTGCCAACAAATTCATCACTTCCTACACATCACACACATTCTAGTAGTAGCCTAATTGACCTGTTTTTTGTTAGTGAGCTAAGCAATGTTTTACTGTATGACCAAGTTTCTGCTTCTTGTTTCTCTAAACATGACTTAATATTCTTATGTTATAGTTTTAATTTTCATAGGAAACGATCTACATTTTCCTTTAGAGATTTCAGGAACCTCGACTATACGTACTTAGAGACATTGGCTTCGCAAATTGAGTGGGACTTGTTTTACAATATGGACTCCGTTGACGAACAACTTACCTTCTTGGAGAATAATGTGAGACATCTTCAGGACCTCACTATCCCCTTAAGGACGAGGAATGTTAAATCTAGCTCCAAGCCCTGGTTCGACGAGGAGGTGCGTCTAGCAATGTCGGAGCGCGACAGGGCATACTCCAGATGGAAGCGATTTAAGATCCCTGCTTTGAAAGACGACTTTCGCGAGAAGAGAAAGCATGCGAACGTTGCTATAAAACGCGCCAAAAGGGATTACTTTTATCACAAATTCTCGTCAGCTTTAGGGTCTAAAAAGGCATGGAATATTATACGGTCTATTGGTATTGGGAAAACTTTTGGTTGTAATGACAACGTCGATGTTGACGAATTGAACATGAAATTTGTTGATATTCCTGTCGTTCCAAGAGTGGACAACTTTTACAACTTCGACGTTGATATCACGGACTTTGGAAGTAATATCGATGGATTTCAGTTTTCCTATGTCGATTTCGCTGATGTGATTTTTAGCATCTCATCTGTGAAATCGAATTCTGTTGGCCACGATGGTATTGATCCGCGGTTTTTGAAGATTTTATTACCACTTCTACTGCCCTATATAACCAGTCTTTTCAACAGAATTATAACGACTAGCACTTTTCCTTCTACATGGAAACATAGTAAGGTTATCCCTATACCGAAAAGTGGCGGTGAATACCGCCCAATCTCCATTTTGTGTTTTCTTTCCAAGGCTTTCGAGAAGATAATCCACAGGCAGTTATCTGATTATCTTTCTAACGGTTCGATGTTTTGCATCACCACCTTGGCAGACGTATCTGAGGATATAAGACTCAACTTGGAGAGGAATGATGTTACTTGCCTGGTCCTTCTCGATCACTCTAAGGCCTTCGATTCGGTCGATCACAACATATTGTGTGCTAAATTGATAAATATATTTAATTTTTCGTCGTCCGCAACACGTCTCGTTTGGTCTTATTTATGTCATCGTTCACAATCTGTTAGTGTAAATGGTTTATTGTCAAATTCTTTGTTCGTTAACAGAGGTGTCCCACAGGGGTCAATTTTGGGCCAACTGCTCTTCTCTATCTATTCTAACGACCTTCCTCGTCATGTCTCATACACCAAGGTGCATTTATATGCCGACGACGTACAGGTGTATATCTCACGTCCCTTATCCGAGCTCGATAATTGTGTTCGCAGGTTGAACCATGACCTGTCGAGAATTCATACCTGGGCGAGTACTAACGGTCTTTGCTTAAACCCATTGAAATCGAAGTGTCTTATCATAGGTAAGAGAAGATCGGATCCGATCCGATATAATGTTGATGTAAGGATCAATAACATCAGTATATCGCTTGTAAAGTCGGCAAAGAATCTTGGGGTTATTTTGAATGATACTCTGACATGGTCGAATCATATTTGCTACGCTATAGGGCAAAGCTATGCGAAACTACGAACACTCTGGTCAACGCATTCTTATACTCCCCTGGGAATTAGATGTCTTTTAGCTAAGACTTACATTTTACCGGGACTACTGTATGGTACGGAATTATTCGCTAGCTGTGATTCTGCAAGTCGAAGAAGACTGAATGTTCTTTTTAATAGTGTAACGCGCTATATTTTCGGTTTGAATAGTCGGGATTCCGTTTCCCAATATGCACGGAGATTATATGGTGTATCTTTTGATGGTTTGATGTCAATCAGGAGCCTTCTCTTTCTCCACAAAATTGTTTACTCCGGTGCACCTGAGTATTTATTTGAGAGACTTCGTTTCACTCGCTCTAGTAGGGGTAAGAAAATTATACCATTAGTGCAACGCAGCCTTGTTTCCGACTGGCAATTCTTCATATCGACCGTTCGCCTTTGGAACTCTCTACCTATCAATATTCAAACTGTTAGTGACACCAATAAATTTAAGGCGAAATTGTTTAATCACTTCGCTATCTCCTGAACGTCTTTGAATCTTTAATTTGTTTATTGAATGTTGTGTATTTTACCATTTTTAATATTTTCATAATCATGATAGTAAACATATAGTTTAATTGTTAATCTCTATCTCTTTAAAATTTTCATTTCTGTACACTGTTAGAAAAATATGTTTTTCATATGTTCCGATATAAACAAAATGTGTTTCGGGCACGATTTTAAACCACAATATATTTAAGTGCGAACATGTAATTTTCCTAAACTAACACTAAATGTTTGGGACATCTATGTTAATATGTTAGAATATATTATGTTTGGGGCATGAATGTTTCATAAAAATCATATGTGTGAATACAAACATATATAAATTTACAAATTTCAACTAAACATACATATGTTGTGATATTTTATTCAAAGCGACAGAGAGAGTATAGAGAGAAATAGAGATGGAAACCGGGAGAGTTGACTAAAGATTTCAATATAACACAGCAAAAGAGTCAAAAGAGAACAATTTCTGTGAAACCGCTTGTATGTTGTTTCGGAAAACTGTTTTATGATAAGGCCCAAAATTTGATATGTTTAAGTCTAAATATTATTTAATTTGAATAAAGAGAATATACATTCTGAACCAAGAGAATAGACATTTGAAAAACAAACAGCTTATGTTTTCGCCTTGAGAGCAGCATTTTATGTATGTGTGGACATGTGTTTTGTTTATCATTTTGGCATTATTTTTTTCTTGGTTCGTTAAAAGAAATCAGGGGTCTTCATAAAACAAACGAAAGGGCACTATACTCTTTTTAGAGTTGGGACGGTAAAATGAAATAAGGAGGAAATAGTGAAAAATTACACAGTAAAATGTAAAAAAACAAAGTTTAGTTTCTCTTTATTAAAAAGTAGTCCACGAGGAGTTGACGGACACCATCAAATATAAAAGCGGGCATTAAGTTCGACTTTTACAGCTAAAACAATTTAAAAAGTTTATTTTCTTTAAAATGAATTATTAAAGAAAAATAAAAGGAATTTTAGAGCGATGGTGTTAAATGCTAGTAAAAAACTGTTCACTCCTAAATAAATTTATGTTTATATTATAAAATTATGTATGTATGTTTATACTCGACTCCACGTTCTTCTTTTGTTAGTTTTTGAATTCCTTCCAAATTTTAAAGTTTTGTACAAAAACAGTTTTTTATTACAAGATTGTTATTTTTGCAATAAAAAATAATATTTTATCCAAAAATCATTCAATTTCGTTTATATCAAGCACTGTTACTGACTATAAATCTTTAATAACGCACATTTCGATGTTTCATTAAAAAAAATTAATATAGTATAAATATAAATGTGTAAATTAAAAAAAAAAAACAAAAAAAAAATGTTCGGTCGGAGCAGGGATTGAACCCACGACCCTTTGCATGCAAGGCAGACATGCTAACCACTGCTCCACGTGGCAAACAAATGTATGTTTCTGTTAAATAATGTTATGTTTGCATGGGCTCGTGGGCGCTGCAAACTATGCTATATAAATGTAACTTAAAACGATAATTATCTACTGGTGACTATAACAGCTACGTAGCCCAGTGGATAGTGTGTTGGCTTACAAACTGTATGGTCCTCGGTTCGATTCTCCGTGCAGGCGAAAGGTAAAATTTAAAAAAATTATAAAAGTGAATAATTTCTTCAACATTATTTGTATTACAGAGAAAGGTGCCAATAACTAAAAAATTTCGTGGAAGTGAAAATTACGAGTATGTTAGGGAATGAGCACAATCGTGTTTGGGAAAAATTCTTCCAAGCATATAATATTTTTGGCTCAAAATGCTTCCAAACATATAATATGTTCACATAAAACAAACATATTAATGTTTCGGCAGTATCCAATAATATATGTGCTTCCTGCAAAATATGTTTGGGACATATGTTAAAGAAGCGATTTTTTTTTAGGGTGTAATATTTATTTATTTATTTATTTTTTTTTTTATGATTGTACCTATGTCGGTTAACTTAAATTATCTTTAATTTCATTGATATCTTATACGTTCTTATTCAATCAGTTCTGAAGTTTCCTTTACTTTGTTTGCTTCATCTTTTTTTGTTAGTCACTTTAACTTCTGTTTTTTAACTTCGAAATTATGTTATTAGTATTATTTTCCAACTACTTTTAAGTTTTTTTTTTTTATGCAATTATACAAACATCGGATAATCTTTCCTGTACTCTAATTATAAGAATCTACTATTCTTGTTGTACAGGTCTTTAAAATAAATAAATCAAATCAACAAAAATCAATTTGAAATGTTTGAATACCAATCAAACTCAAACATATATTGGAGAACATACAAAAGCTGTTATTTTGTTTTGTTCTCATAAGTGTTGCGCTCTTAGTCGATTGCTATAGTGTAGTGACTAATCGGGCACTTCTCGTACTATCGTGTTATCGGTTATCGATCGTCATTTGAATTCTTAAGGGGGCTGTACACTACGTGTACTACCCACATTATAATTCAAGTTGAATGAAAAGGTTTGAATATTTCCCGGTTTGAGTCGGGACTTGAATTAATACTCGTTACACTTTGAAATTTTTACGCTCTCACACTGAGAGAAATTATTCGATCGTTGAGATATATGGTTAATTTTGAATATTTATTTGACAGGTATTTATTATTATTATTGATTTATTTATACTTTTGTTTATTATTATTATAATTTTTTGTGTCAAGCGTTCGGGGGTAATATTTTGTGCGCCCTACATTCAGTATTTGCGGTTTCTGGAAACGTTTGATCTTTTTGTCGGATTTTCGCGAGTTTGTGGCCTCGAATTAGTTTTTATAACTCGCGATAAGGTGCGTTTTGATATTTTGGCTACGGATTGATTTATTGATAGCGAGAATTTTGTTTTTTATTTTGGTCGGAATTTGATTTACTTCTGCGGATTTTGCTATTTTTATTGAACGGAACCTTGTTTTGAGTTTGGTAATTTTATTGGCCGTTGCTTCTTGGCTATATTGTAATTTCGTATTTGGTTACATTCTTCAATTGGGTAGTTGAACCTAAAGTTAGGATGTCTGTCTCTCCCTTTGATCGCTTTATTCGCGTTTCGGACGCTATTATTAAATTGTCCAAGACAATATTCGTGTGCGAAATGTAATTCGAGACATCATTCGCTATTGCATCGTGATTCTACGCCGTCTAATAACGCGACTTCGGCGACGGGTTCGACCAACACATTGTCGAGTTCAGCGGCTAGTTTTCAACCGAGAACTACGCCTTCGGTTGATCAGCCGCAACCTTCTACCTCGTCGGCATGCCTACCTCGCCAGGCATTTCATACGACGTAAAATAAGGCCGTGCTGTTGGGAACTGCGATGATTAATATCATGCACGATGGGGTTCATATCCGGCACGCGCTTTGATCGACCCCGCTTCAGAATCTTCGTTTCTGACGGAACGCTTTCGAAATCGGGTGAAACTACCGGTTCACGCGGCTAATGTTACAATTTCGGGGGTAAATAGCGCAATTTCGGCCAAATCGAGTAAAGTGTGTAATTTGAAAATCGGATCGCCACTCAAAGCGTCGGTTTTGTTGGAAACGACGGCTATAGTGCTCCAATCTATATCCGGGAATTTCCCTTCTTTTACGGTTTCGCAGGAAGTGTTATCTCAAATTCCAGATATTCGTTTAGCCGATCCGAATCTTTTCGTGTCGAGACCGGTCGACATTCTACTAGGTGCGGATTTGTATCCGAGATTACTCTTGGAAGGTTGCGTGCAGATTGTGGCTCAATCATTGATAGCACAAAACAGTGTCTTCGGCTGGTTAGTAACAGGTCCGATTTCTACATCTCAAATTCAAACGTTTACTACGACTATCGCGGTTGATGAAGAGGGAAGTTTAGATAGGACGCTTTTACGGTTTTGGGAGTTGGAGGAAACACCACGTAAAGGGATTTTGTCCCTCTCCGATAAGTTCTGTGGGGAAAATTATGTTCGGATAACGCGCAGAGATTCGGAAGGTAGATATATAGTTACACTGCCGCTAAAAGTCCTTGTGGATATTTGGGTGAGTCCCGAACAACTGTTTTGAAGCAATTTTATCGTAATCAATCGTCATTATTGAAAAGGCCGGACGTGAAATTAGTTTATGATAGTATTGTTAAAGAGTATTTGTATTTAGATCGCATGATACCAGTATCCGCCATTTCTTCAGGTGATACACTCTCGTGTTATCTCCCACATCATCCGGTCATTAACCTCGAGAAGAAGACTTCGAAACTTCGCGTCGTTTTTAATGCGTCCAATAAAACGTCCAACGGGAATAGTCTTAACGATATTCTTCACGTAGGTCCCACTTTGCAGCAGGACTTAGTCCTTCTTATTGTGCGATGGCGACTATTTAAATACGTGTTCAACTGCGATATTACACAAATGTATAGGCAGATTCGAGTGGACTCTTCTCATGCTCCGTTGCAGATAATTGTTTTTAGGGATTCTCCGACAAGGACAAACGGTGACCTTCGGTGTAAACTGTGCACCATATCTCGCGATACGGACACTGTTACAGTTAGCTGAAGATACTGAGGAGGAGTTTCCGCTCGCGGCCGGTATTTTACGTAAATGTATGTACGTTGATGACGTTTTGACTGGAACTCATGACCTTGAAACCGCGATAATCGCTCGGGATCAATTAATCGCGGCGCTTGCGACGGCTAAATTTGAATTGCGTAATTTTAGATTCTCTGCCGTCGGAATATTTGGTTGATGCTCAATTGCTGGCATTTGTCGAGGCTAGCAATTCGAAACCATAGGGTGTGAGATGGAATGCTCAATTGGATGCGTTCTACTTCGCGGTCGAGCCTATAGCGAAAAGGTGTGGATACACTAAACGGGAAGTGTTGTCGGCTATCGCGAAATTATTCGACCCTGTCGGTTGGTTAGATTATCATGCAGAAGATTTGGCTTGATCGCGTCGGCTGGGGTGAAGTACTGCCTTCGGCAACGGCCTCCGAGTGGGAAAAATTTGTAGATAGTTATCCGGATGTCAATTCGATAAATATTCCTCGGTGGATTCGTTACACACCGGGCACTTCGGCCGAGCTTCACGTATTTTCAGATGCCTCGATTAAGGCATACGCGGGGGTAGTATATATTCGAGTTTTGGCCCCGAATGGGGAAGATGTCGTCAATTTGCTATCGTGCAAAACGAAAGTTGCTCCATTGAAATCAGTTTCTTTGCCTCGTCTGGAGGTTTGCGGTGCAGTATTGGCGTCTGAACTCGCGAGAACGGTCGTTCGAGAAATCGATATTGATTTTCGTCGAATTTATTGTTGGATTCGACTATTGTACTGGCCTGGTTAAAAAAGACGCCTTCGACTTGGACAATATTTGTCGCGAATAGGGTATGTCGCATTCAGGAGAACGTCGGTGGTACGAATTGGTATCATGTGAGGTCGGAGGATAATCCTGCTGATCTTGGCAGCCGGGGTGTGTCCCCTTCGGATTTGGCCGCCTCTCGGATTTGGTGGCATGGGCCCCAGTGGCTATCGTGTAGTCAATCGGAATAGCCGGTTCGTGACATTTCCTCTTTTGACACCGACGTAGAAATTCGGTCTGTGAAGGCACATGCTTCTTTCTTTAATTCATACGAGGATGTTCTCGATAGATTTTCTTCTCTGGATAGAGCGTTGCGTGTTATCTCATATGTTATGAGATTCTTATATCGGACGCATCCCGCTCATAGGCGTGATTGTAGCTATGCGGATCACAGTTTATCATCGTCTGAGATTAGGGCAACTAAAAGTCGCTTGATAGTTATTATGGTAATGAATATAAGGACTTGATGGATAGGTCTTCGTTAGGTACTGGCAGTTCACTTGTTTCTTTGAACCCGTTCCTTGATGAAATGGGTGTTATGCGGATGCATGGTCGTTTGAGCCGCTCGCCTATTCTCTCGTATTCAGAGCGGCATCCCATAATTTTGCCCTATGGTTGTCGATTCACGAAATTTTTGGTGGAATTCGTTCATTTGATTTCCATTCATGGAGGAAATCAGTTGATGTTGCGCATTCTTCGTATAGAATACTGGATACCTCGTGTGGGAAATCTTATTCGATCGGTTATACATAGGTGTAAACCCTGTCTTTTGGAGAAGAAAGGCGTTTGTAGTCAGGTGATGGCTCCTCTTCCTCCGGAAAGAACTGTTCTCGACAGACCTTTTACTACGACTGGCGTAGACTATGCAGGCCCCTTTGAGGTGAAGTCGTTCACCGGGCGTTATTGTCGCATAACTAAAGGTTATGTTTGCGTTTTCGTGTGTTTTGCTACTAGGGCGATTCATTTGGAAGCGGTTTCCGACTTGTCGACTGCCAGCTTTCTAACGGCATTTCATCGGTTTGTTGCTCGTAGGGGTTGTCCTGCAACCATTTTCTCGGACAATGGGACGAATTTTGTCGGTGCGTCTCGGGAGCTTGAACGAAATTTCCGGGATTTCATTAAGGGAAGCAGTGATGTCGTGTCCTCTACGTTTTGTAGTGTGATCATTCACACATCTCATTCATTTTGTTGTTGTACATAAAATTGCATGTTAACATTCTAAACATTTTTAACATACGCTGCATCTGCACTTAACATTGTTTTGTTTACTATGTTGATTCGTCGAAATACTTTGGTATTCGATGACTGCATCAACATATGCATATATCCAACTGACCTATATATTATTGCCGTTCTTGTTACTCTTAAATAGAACATTGAACTAAGCAAGAATATGGGCAAATGGGTTCAAAGCAGAGCAATGCTGCGGAGTCAGCATAAATGCAATTGTAACGTAAAAAGTGAAAGTGAGAATGAGAAACACATGTGTGTAAGAATGTGTGTAATCCATGACTTATCATTGGTCAATCCATAAATGTAAATATGTATTGGTAAATTTAAGACTGAAAAATGTAAAATAGTTTTAAGAAGAAATGAGTATAAAAGAGGGACCTTGAGCCCACAATAAACAGAATCAATTTAGACACCAAATCATCAAAGTGTTTTAATATTCTCAAACACAAACCCATCAAATCATTACATGGCGATCCTGCCAAATTAATGCGTCTTATCCGCATTTCAACATTGCGTTCTATTCGCATTAAATAAAAGCAATATATCTATGAACAAATTCTTGCGTATAACAGCCGCAAAGAAAGAACAAAAAAAAATAATAAATAATAGTATATCATATCGATGGCGGATATACGTGGAAATTACGCAAAGAAAAGGCACTATTACTAAGGACGTTAAACGCAGATCCTCCACCCCCTTGGGATTTGGCAACAAATTACTGGTGTCGCATAGACGACATAGATTTCTTGTTGCGCCAATATCTCCAAAACAAAAAAAAAGAAAGAAATGTCTAATTCCCAATAATAATAAAAAAATATTAGTTAGTTTCACAAGGCTGCATTTAATTTGCAACCTAGCGGCTAGAAGGCATTGCTGCTCTTAGCCAAATTATCTTAATATAACAAAAAAGATAATAATTATTTAACAACCTGCCATACGTTGTAAAAATAAAAAAAATAAAAAAAAATACATATATAATATCGTAATTATAATTTTCAAAATAATACTTATAGTATAATATATAAAAAAAGAGAAAAAGCCAGACAAAGTTTTACTGTATATTTTTTTTTAAAGAAAAAATTTTATCATGGGAAATGCCCAAACAAAAGTTACCGAAGTAATTCAGGCAAACACTAACGCTCCTAAAGCAGTATGTATTAGCTCAAACAAAAGTTGCCGAAGTAATTCAGGCAAACACTAACGCTCCTAAAGCAGTATGCATTAGCTTTGAAATTATCATTATCATTGTAACTGCAATAATAATAACTTTAATTGTACGTTATTTAAAAAAATATGTAAAAACGCAAATTAGAAGGCAGATAAGAACTAATGTACTTGGGTAATTTGTAATAATAAAATCAAAAAACAAAAATTACTATATGAGATTCAATTAAATTTTTAATGTATAAGTTGACAAAAAAAAATTTTTTTTTAATATACACAAATTCATAAACGGAGCATGGATAGTATTTTTAGCACGTTAGAGAATATTATTACAAACGCAAAGAAATCCATAAATAGGCCATATACGAGGGAAACTATAGACTCAAAATTTAGGGATTTGCAATTACTCCAAGAAGAGTTTAAGCAATTAGTGGATCAAAAAGATCTCCCAGAAGTAGGCATTTTGTTGACTAGATACAAAAAATTGAGAAACGAGGCGGTAGAACTTTTGGGAATTCATTCCAAAGGAGGTCACTCAACAGTCTCAGATCAGTCGACAATCTCTGACCAGTCAAATCAGTTTACTAGTTCACCTGAAATTGCAGCCATGGATATCTCAGAACTATCCGCAATTTCAAAATTGGTGCCAATTTTCAGTGGCAAGAAAGAAGAAGTACACAATTTCGTCGCTAATCTGGAAATTGTGACTCAGACCATTCCAGATGAAAAGAAAGCATTTTTCTTCAAATTCATTCTTAATTCTCGATTGGACTTAAAAGTCCAGAACAGAATAAGACAGGAGTCCATACCTACCACAATTGATGAATTAATAAATTCGATAAAAAGGGCATATAAACCGTCAAGAAATGCCAATGTGGTACTCAACGAGTTAACCGGTCTGAGGCAAAGAAATAATAATCTTTCGGGTTTTGCTACGAAAATTGAAAACCTCGTCTCTGAACTCAACGAAATTCAGATTTCACAGCAGGGCGAAGATAGGAGAGCAGGTATTATTGTCTCCAATAATGCTATAGCTTTCAACACCTTCTTGAATGGATTACAAGATCCAGCTCTCATCCAGACTATTGAAGCAAGTCAGGTGTCAACCTTTTGTGAGGCCCTACAATTAGCGGAAAATCTCGTGTGAGACAGAATATGATTTTCTATCAGAAATCCCATCCTACCCACATGAACAGGAATAATAACACGTTTAGAAGAAATGACAATTTTAATAATTACAATGGTAATAATAACAATAATAATTATAGATTTAATGGCAATAATAATAGCAATAGAAACAGAGGCAATAATCATACGTATAAAAACCATAACAATAGGAATAACAACAGATACAATAATAACAACAATAGCAATAATAATACTAATAAAAACTACAATAACAGGAGTTTCAATAGAAATTATAACGGAAGGAACCAAAATGTTAATTGTATACAGGAACAGGGAAACTTCCATACACCGGAGATGGATCCATCTGCATCTTCGGGGATATTCCAATAAACGAAAAACAAATATATTGCTTATCCTCTAACTTACGAAATTACGTAAGATTAAATATCTCAAATACAGACAAACCACTTACTTTTCTCATAGATACAGGAGCTGACATCTCCTTATGCAAAGAACAATTTCTACAAAATTATCAGGCGAACACAGAGGATTATTGCAACTTAACAGGAATAACAAGAGAAGTAATTAAATCATTTGGTTCAACCACTATTAGCATAGACATTAATGGCGTCATTCTGGAACATAACATACAATTAGTTACGAATGACATACCCATTAGTACAGACGGTATATTAGGAAGAGATTTTTTATTAAAACATAGGTGTAATATAGATTATGACAAGTATGTTTTGACTTTTGACATTAATAATGAGACTATTACTATCCCTAGCCGATGTGAAATAATAATTCCTATCAGAATAAATATTAATCATGATGCAGTTGTTCTAAACCGCGAAGTAAGACCAGGCATATCATAGCAAATTCTATCATCCCCGCTAACGGTAATCAGCATATTAAATTACTAAATGCCACAGATAAAGATAAATTAATAGAAAACTTAACAATTGAAACTATTCCTTTACATAATTATGAGATAATAACAGTACATCAGAATTTTAAAAGCACAGGAGAAGAACGTTTTGAAAAATTAATGCAAAAATCTAATTTAACAGATTTAAATGATGAAGAACAAAAAGAAATTATATCTATCTTGAGAGAATATCAGTCAATATTTCATCTTGACAATGAGGATTTAACCACGAACAATTTTTACAAACAGACTATCAATTTACATGATAAGACACCTGTATACATAAAAAATTACAGATTACCACAAACCCACAAAGAAGAAATAGACAATCAAGTTCAAAAACTTCTGGATAACAAAATAATAGAACCCTCAATTAGTCCCTATAACGCACCATTATTACTTGTACCCAAAAAGGGACAATCCGATCTAAAGAAATGGAGATTGGTAGTTGATTTTAGAAAACTGAACGACAAAATCGTAAACGATAAATTTCCGTTGACGCGTTTGGATGGTATTTTGGATAGATTAGGAAGAGCCAAATATTTTTCAACCTTAGATATGACTAGTTCTTTTCATCAAATCGAACTAGACCGTAAATCAAGACCGTTGACTGCTTTTTCCACCCCCAATGGACACTATCAATACACCAGATTACCATTTGGTATTAAAATATCATCTAATAGTTTCCAACGCATGCTGACGATAGCTCTATCTGGTTTAGATTCCGAAGCTTTTCTATACGTAGACGACATCATTGTCTTCGGATGTAGTTTCAGACATCACAATACTAATCTTAGAAAAGTATTGGATAGACTTAGCAAGTATAACCTAAAACTCAACCCAGATAAATGTTGTTTTCTAAAACCAGAGGTAGTTTATTTAGGACACTTAATAACACCTAATGGCATAAAACCAAATCCTACCAAATTTGAAGCTATTACCAATTATCCAATACCTAAAAATTCAGACGATGTAAGAAGATTTGTAGCTTTTTGCAATTATTACAGACGTTTTATTAAAAATTTTGCCGAAATTACAAGTTGTTTGAACTCCTTATTGAAGAAGAATATTAAATTTGTCTGGACTGATGTATGCCAAAAAGCTTTTGAAACTCTCAAGAATAGATTAATAACACCACCGATTCTACAATATCCCGATTTCAATAAACCTTTTATATTAACAACGGATGCTTCCGATTTCGCACTCGGTGCTGTATTATCGCAAGGAGAAATAGAAAATGACATGGCAATATCTTACGCTAGTAGATCTTTGAACAAACACGAGAAAAATAAACCTGTAATCGAAAAAGAATTATTAGCTATACACTGGGGAATTCAATTTTTCCACCCCTATTTAATGGTCGAAAATTTATAGTAGTAACTGACCATAGACCACTAATAGCATTATTTTCACACAAAAACCCAAGTTCCAAACTAACTCGAATAAGGTTAGAATTATCTGATTATGATTTTGATATTATTTACAAAAAAGGGATAAACAATACTAACGCTGACGCACTTTCACGCATACAATTAAACTCCGACACTCTAAAAACAATGATACCTCAAAATATAGATGACAAAATAAAAAAATCGCTGGTGATAACACGAGGAATGAAAAATAAAATGCGCATAAAAGAAAATAATAAAAATGAGGAATATATGCATGCTAATAAAAATAAGATGTCTTCTCATAGTGAGCCTGATCAACTCAAAGTTTGGGAATGTACATCAATAAAAGATATTAAACTCGCGAGAAAAATAAAATTTGAATTATGTAAGTCGACTAATGAATTTAAGATTCTTAATAACCCTTCTGTGAACGAATTGGCCATAAGGTGTAGCGATAATCCCTATTACTCAGGTAATCTTTGGGAGAAGCTATCATCTGAGTTAAGCAGAATTAGTATTAAGACTTTCGCACTAGAAAAAGGTGACGAAATATTTAATATAATAACCCATGGGAAATTTAAAAAAGAAATGAATATATATTTGAAAAATAATGACGTCAAAATATTATTATATGAAAATCCTCGAAATATAACAAATAAAGAAGAACAATATAAGCTTATAAAATTATATCACGATACACCATGCGGAGGTCATTTTGGAGTTAAAAAGACATTAACAAAACTAAGACAAAAATACATATGGAAAAACATGTCTCAAATGATAAAAAAATATGTTACTACATGCGATTTATGTCAAAGAAATAAACAAACAAAACATACTAAGGAACCTTTAATAAAGACAGACACATCTATAGATAGTTTTAGCACAGTTGTCATTGACACCGTAGGCCCCTTACGTCCATCAGAAAATTATCGTTACATTCTGACTATGCAATGCGAATTGACAAAATACGTAATAGCTGCACCTATGGAAAATAAAGAAGCCAAGTCTATAGCAAAAACTTTGAATGAAAATTTAATTTTGCGATATGGCATATTTAAGACCTTGAAATCTGATAGAGGCACTGAATTCGTTAATGAATTAATGGACGAATTGTGCAAACTATTAAAGATTGAACAAAGGCTTTCGACACCATACCATCACGAGACTTTGGGCACAATTGAAAGAAACCATAGAGTTTTGAATGAATACTTTTTGTCTTTCGTAAATGACGATAATTGGAGTAATTGGATACCTTACTATGCATTCGCATACAACATAACGCCACATGTTGATACTGGGTATTCACCTTTTGAATTAATATTTGGCAAGCTACCAACCTTGCCAGGGGAGAGTGTGATGAATGACACAAAAATCTACGACATTGACAATTAGCTAATGAATTAAAATTAAGATTAAAGATATCATTAGAAAACGCTAGAAAATGAATAGAACAGACTAAAATCAAAAGAAGTCAGACATCATTATTGCATACAAATAGAATAGATTTAAAAATAGGTGATTTAGTTTTAGTAAGGAAAGAAAATAGAAAGAAAAACCAAGCACCATACCATGGTCCATATGAAATAACTGAAATCAAAGAACCTAATGTAAAAATAAAAATAGAGAACGAAGAAAAAATATTACACAAAAATCTGTTAAAGAAATACCAAAAATAATATCTCATAAGTCAAAATATATATTGTATCAAATTACTATAAGAACAATTATACTAAGGAACTTGTAATTATACCACTTGAAATCCCAAAACACTAAACATACCACTTAAACAATTGTACCTATTAAATTTCAACCAAAAATATTGTATATAAATATAAACAACATAAAAGAGACCGATATGAAAGATCATGTGACACATTCTTGTACCCAATTTGTTTCGTATAGACCACACAAATTGTGAACAATTCTCTTTAGGGTGAGGGTGTAGTGTGATCATTCACACATCTCATTCATTTTGTTGTTGTACATAAAATTGCATGTTAACATTCTAAACATTTTTAACATACGCTGCATCTGCACTTAACATTGTTTTGTTTACTATGTTGATTCATCGAAATACTTTGGTATTCGATGACTGCATCAACATATGCATATATCCAACTGACCTATATATTATTGCCGTTCTTGTTACTCTTAAATAGAACATTGAACTAAGCAAGAATATGGGCAAATGGGTTCAAAGCAGAGCAATGCTGCGCAGTCAGCATAAATGCAATTGTAACGTAAAAAGTGAAAGTAAGAAGTAAGAAACACATGTGTGTAAGAATGTGTGTAATCCATGACTTATCATTGGTCAATCCATAAATGTAAATATGTATTGGTAAATTTAAGACTGAAAAATGTAAAATAGTTTTAAGAAGAAATGAGTATAAAAGAGGGACATTGAGCCCACAATAAACAGAATCAATTTAGACACCAAATCATCAAAGTGTTTTAATATTCTCAAACACAAACCCATCAAATCATTACAGTTTGCACACCAGGGCCTATCGTGGCGATTCTTACACATGTGTGTAAGAATGTGTGTAATCCATGACATCATTGGTCAATCCATAAATGTAAATATGTATTGGTAAATTTAAGACTGAAAAATGTAAAATAGTTTTAAGAAGAAATGAGTATAAAAGAGGGACCTTGAGCCCACAATAAACAGAATCAATTTAGACACCAAATCATCAAAGTGTTTTAATATTCTCAAACACAAACCCATCAAATCATTACAGTTTGCACACCAGGGCCTATCGTGGCGATTTATCCCAGCTGGTGCGCCTCATATGGGAGGCCTTTGGGAAGCTGGGGTGAAGAGTTTTAAGTTGCATTTCAGAAGGCAAGTAGGGAATATTCGTTTCACGTTTGAAGAGTTTTCGACGGTGTTGGCTCATATTGAGGCTTGTTTGAATTCAAGACCTCTTTGTCCCCAATCGGATAACCCGCAGGAGCTTGACGCTTTGACACCGGGTCATTTTCTTATAGGTGCCCCTCTACTCGCCCCTGCTGAGCCAGTTATAACCGAACAGCCTTCGTTGGTGAATCGGTTTCGTAAGGTACAGGCTCTTGCACAACAGTTTTGTGTTCGTTGGAAAGAGGAATATTTGAAGAATCTGCATATGAGATATAAATGGAAATTTCCTCAGCGCGATGTTATGGTAAATGATCTAGTACACACAAAATTTTTTTTTTTGATTTCAATCACGAAAATCGCGGATTCAATCATCTTTTTAATTGAAATGTCTTCAATCACGAAAATGATAGTATCAATCACCCATTTTGATTGAATACCAACACGATTTTCAATTAAAAATTTTATTGACTTTTGTCACGGAATCAATTAATTGTGTGATTGAATCAATTAAAAACGTGATTGATTTTTAACATAAAATTCAATCACAGTTTTAATTGAATCAATTAAAATTTTAATTAATTTTGCGACAAAAATCAATCAACTATTTGACTCATTCAATTAAATAATTAATTGAAATTGGCTATAAATTTCGATCAAATTTATATATTGCGACCCCAAAATCGTATTTAGTTTTATTTGAAATAAAAGAAAATATGTGTTTCTTATAAAACATATTTAATATTTTATTATTTTTTGAATTATGCAAAAGACAAATAAATTTGGTTCTTGTCATTTGTGTTTTGTTCTAACATAACTTACAAATACAATTACTATCAATAACAACTATAGGGAGAAAAAATAAATTATATAAATCATTATCTTCCTTATAAGACTAACCATGTTAGCATGTTCCTTCTAATATGTAGATGCGCCTAGATTTCCAATAAATCAGCAGCCTGTAAGATAAATTAGTTTTTCTGAAAGTAAACAGAATAATTCGAATTTAATTTTGTTCAATAAAAGTTAATTTTGTTAAACATTACCTTCGTAGAATATCAAGTTCAATTCTTAGTTCCAGGTTGCAGATTTATAATCTTCTTTTGCAGTTGTAGTCTTTTAGCATAAAAAGGTGTATTAAGGAGCTCGGTAATTTAATTTTAGTAACAATTCCTTTCCAAAATCCACACATTGAAATCGTCTATCAAAATTTGAACCAATCAAAGACAAAAATAATGGGAAAACAATGTAATATTTGGTATTATATTGATGATACTTTGCAAATTCTGGAAATAGAAAAAAATATAAATACATATTTTTATTATTTTCGGATATTTTTCATATTTTTAAATCCAAAAGAAAGAACTTTTTTACCATTACATAATTCAGCTCATTAGTTTATATATCAGAAATACTGCTCTCTACTTGGGTTCAAACTGAAGAAGGCAGGTAAAACAAAAATGCAATTTAATGCCAACGCCATTTCGCAACTTCAAGGTGAATCTTTCAACAAACCCATACCGCTATTGGTTTTAAGAAAACTAGGATCAATACGGTACCCACTTTTTTATTGCAAACATATTCTTATATATTTGATAAAATGATGAAGTTGATGGGAGATTGGTCAATTTCACGAAAAAATTGGTCACTAAAATAAATGAATAAAAAATATATTATTTTAGTCTGTTTAATGTAAACAGGCTTCAATGCAAAACGGTGTTCACATTTCACAATTTCTTACTTCAATAAACGTAGATTGTTTTCCATTTTTACAATACCACGAAACACAAACACAGGTAATTTCAAATGCGTTCTCTCATATCTTTTTTTTCAAACTTTTACCACGTGGTCGTTTGATGTTGCACACTTTATTTATTTCAACCCTTTGCTATGATTTTTTGTTGCGTTCAAAATATTTATGCACACATTTTGAATGCAGCAGACAGAATGTCGCCAATCATGTTTTTCAATTTACGCGAAAAACAAAAACCCAACCGTTCGTTACGAGTTACTTCCACATACTGATCTCTCCATCATACATTGTTGAATAAATACCCATTCTCTTGTTCTCTTTTCGCTCTTTCCATTGCTCAAAATTATTCAATTTCAATCACAAAGGTGATTGGATCAATCACATGTGTAATTGGAAACGGAAAAAATTTCAATCACGTTTGTAATTGAAAATTATTTCCGAATTGATTAACAAAGTGATTGAATCAATTAATATTTTAATTGGAAACGTAACAAATAGCAATCATTTTTTTAATTGGCTTTTATTCGGATTTGATTAAATAATTAATTGAACCAATTAACATATTAATTGAATCAGTTTCCAAATTCAATTAAGAGTTTAATTGAAAAAATTTTGGTAATCATTTTTTGTGTGTGGGCTCATACAAATTGCCGTGCAATTTGGGAATTGCAGGCAAACCCTTAATTTCTCTGGAACAAGCCCAATCATCCCTGGACAAATTCATTGTTGCACCAAAAACAACATTCATTGGTGTCTCAATCATTTCCCCAGGGACCGGACGGTCAATGACCTGCAACAGCAGGCTCCTAATTTCCAAAACTTACGACGTATTTCACTAATAGTTGCTTCACTGTTTTGATGTTTCATTTGACAATGATAATGTAGAACTAATAATTTTGCCAAATGATGGTCTTTAGGCAGTATTATTGGTCGTCGCGAATTATAGGGCAAACAACTAGCAGTATCTATACGACCATATACACGTAGGAGACCATCTTCGGCAATACAAGGCATTAAATTCGCTAAATTACTATTTTTCGGGACTGGCCGTCCCTTTTCGATATAACTCATGAAGTCAGCGAATGATTCTTTTTGGACCTGTTGGCATAAGGCCTTCTCAGCATTTTCTAAATCTTTTGATTTTATTCCATATCGATCCAAACCGCTGCAATTTTTGCGGCACAATCCTATAAAGCGATACAATTGGGCTATGGACCTTTTATACGGATGTATGATGAAAAACGTTCAAATTGAATCAAATTATTTTTGTTAACCACAAATAAAACTTTAGGGCGTAATTCTTCATCATAATTATCCACGTGTAATTGTTCTTCACCGGAAAAAATTGACCAAGTGCTTTCTGCTTGTTTTAAAAAGTCAGGACCATTTGCCCATCTAGAAGTGGCTGAAAAATCAACATTATTATAGTTGCGAGTGGCATCATCGACTACATTATCTTTAGTTGGAATCCATCTCTAATTATTTTATTCAGTCTAATCCATTCTATGGGCTACATAGGGTTTATAAGCTCGGTGTTTACTTGAAATCCACTTTAAAACAGTTTTTGAATCACTCCATAAAATTATATTTTCAGAAAGAAAGTTATGATTCCTTTGTACATTTTGTTTTACTCTGACCCAAAGTACAGCGGCTTGTAATTCCAGGCGAGGAATAGAAACTTTCTTCGAAGGCGAGTATTTTATCGTAGAACAGATACAACTTACACAAATTGTGCCATCTGCAACTTCAAATCTCCAATATGCAACGGCGGCAAAAGCTTCTTCACTGGCATCAACAAATACATGAAGTTGTAATTTTTCAATCATACCATATGGGCAGTAAAATCGTGGCAAACGATAATTCGAAATATTTTTTAATTCCGGAATTGGCTCATCCCATCGAACATCACGTCTCCATATACTTCGTAATACTAATTTACCGGCGGCTCCGAAAATCATAACAAGCATTTCAAATTCCTTTGGCTCGGAATCAGTTTTTCCAAATCTCCATAAATATCATTGTGATATTCGATCATCAAGCCGGATCATAATTTGATGAAACATCTCTCGAATATCTGCACTGACTACTATTTTTCTACTACGGAAATTAAATAATATGGCGGGCAATGATTAAATACACTGAGGCCCTTTTAATAAATTATCATTTAAGGATATTCCGTTTACTTTGGCTGCGTCATCAAAAACCAATCTCAATTTTTTATTTTCTTTGTTACACCCATGGAAAAATTATTACCAACGGGCTCAAATCGATACCGTACGTTATTGATAGTTAGCCAACCCCGTATGGTGCAATATCAATACCGAACAGTATAAGCGGTACGCAAAGCATGAAAGTAACATATGGTATTTTGAAAATACCAATATGTCATTGAAAATAATAGCTAAGCGGTATTAATATTTATACCACAAACATTGCGGTATTACCAAATAATACCAGAACGGTATTGGGTTTAATACAAACCCGGAATTTAGTAATACATGTTAGTTTAATAAAACACACGCAATAAAGAATATTTTCTTTAATGTAGTTAGTATATAAAATACATACTGTTACGTTTTTATATTTAGGCGTTTTGAATTACCCGACAATTACTATATTGTTCGTTTCAATAACATTAATCTACAATTTATTTACTATGACTTTACACTATTTCACTTTACAATTTGTTCACTCTGATGTTATTCGTTTGACGCTTTAATTGAGACTGACTCGTTAGCAGCATGCGAGCGCTTTTATATATGACGGTCTGGCAATGCGAGAATATTCTGGCAGCACTACAATATTCTGGCAACACCAGAACATTCTTTGACAAGAAGAATCTACGACCATTAAGTTATTCATCTGGTGGCTGTCAAACACATATACACTCACATAGATATATGCTCGCATTACTACAACAATAATAACAATGACAATAGACAATGAGATGAAATGAGAATGCAAAATAACAAAGCAAAGGGGTTGTTATACTATGAGAGTGTAGGAACTAACATTTCGATATGAAAATAAGCAAACAAAAGAACATAAAAGAAATTTAGGAAAGTACTAGAAAATGAATAGATGATTCCAACAAGTGAAATTTTATCCTTACAATTTGAAATTTTAAATTAACGGAAACTAATTTAAATAAACTTAAATCTATAATTATCAAATTCGTAACACTGCCTCCCGCTTAAGCCTGTTCGTCCCGAACAGGCACAGAACCTGTTCCGTAAGGAGCCAATCGTTCCAACTTCAACTCAGTTCCGAATAGACCATTGGCCGGTGTTCGAGAGGTGGAATCATGAATGGCAGATCTATAGGACAGCAAAAACTTTGGTATATGCTCGTCCCAATCGAAGATGTTCCTCCAGAGTGCGATTTAACCTTTCTACCATGCCATCGGATTGTGGGTGTAATGGCGTAGTTCTCGTTTTCTTGATACCAAGGGATTCAAACATCTCTTTGAATATGGCCAATTCAAAATTTCTTCCCTGGTTTGAGTGAATCTCGGACGGCACACCGTAGCGACATATCCAGTTTTTGTTGACCACATCCACAATCGTTTTTGCCTCTTGGTTTGGAATTGCATACACCTCCGGCCATTTGCTGAAGTAATCCATGACCACAAGGACATAACGGTTTCCAGAATCACTTACTGGGAAAGGACCTGCCACGTCCATTGCTATTCTTTCAAACGGGGCTCCTGGTCTATAGGACCTCGACTTTTCCTTGTTGGATCTTTCGCCTTCATGCACTTCTCGCAATTGGCTACCCATTCAGCAATTGATTTCTGGCATCCAACCCAGTAGAATCGTTGCTTCACTTTCTCGGCTGTTTTGGTTATTCCCAGATGACCTCCACTGGGACCATTATGGAACTCCGCCAAAACATCTCTTATTTTGGAATCCGGTACGATGATCAAATTTCGGCTGCTCTTCCATCTTCGCCTTCTTGCCTTCTCACTAGAACTAAACTATCCCATTGAGCCCAGTATGATTTCATAAGTGGGCTTTCGGCTGCGATGTCTTTCTTACTGGGTTTCTTATTTTCTTCTTTTGCCGAAATAATTTTTTTCAGAATTGGATCTTTACGTTGCTCTGTTGACCAGTCTGTGTCAGATTCGATGTGTAACTGCTGACATTTACAACTGTCTCCTTTGGTTCAGCCTTCGAGTAGCGTGTGCTTTCTACATTGCAATGCCGTCGTGTCAAGGCTTGATCAATAACTTGTTTGCCACCTTCTCTATTATCCGCAAAATACAAATTTGAGTCGCTTGGCTTTGTGGTCGCCTTCCTATGATTATTGTTTAATGGAGATGGCGGGATTGACCCCGATGTTTTACGCCACGCTTTACATTCCCGGGAAAGATGTCCAGCCTTATCACAGTTATAGCATTTTATTCTAGATTTATTTGCTTGCTGCTTCATTTCTTGCATTATCTGCCTTAGAGCCTCTTTTACCAATTCGATGACTGATTTTGATTCTTCACACTCGGTCTCTACTCTGCGTACTTTGTGAATTTGAGGCCGTGCCAGCAATCTCGCAGTCTCTTGCACAAGTGCAAATGTTACTGTTTCTGTGAATGTGGCTTTTTGTGCGGCATATGTTGCACATTTTATCTCAGGGTCTCGAATGCCATTCACAAAAGTCTCAATCTGATACGATCTATAAGAGGATGATTCTCTCCAGAGTATGCCAAACGCACTAGCCGCTAAACTTCTGTTGCGAAGTCTTGTAGGGTTTCATTCGATTTCTGAATTCTTCCTCTCAATTTCATTGTGAAGATGTCCTGCTTGTGCTCTCCACCATACTTGCGTTGAAGTGCCGCTATTACTTCATTATAGTTATTTCTCGAAGCAGTGGGAATGCTTTGTATCACATCAGCAGCATTGCCCTTTAATGCCAATAGAAGTTCAATTGCTTTATCTTCGTCATTCCACAAATTTCTACAAGCAACCATTTCGAATTGGAATTTGAAGATATCAAATGACGTTGAGCCATCGAAAACAGGAGTTTTGATTTTTGAGCCCTCGATGACACGCATTGGACCACCTTTAATTTCCAGCTCTGACATTTTTTTCTCGATGTGTAGAATCTTCTCATCATGAACCATAATTTTCTCAACCACCGAAAGAACTTTCTTATCCAATTCCACAATTTGATTTTCTATATGGTCCACACGTTTCTCCATGCCTTCAGAAATTTGTTGTAGTTTTTCATTGATAATTCTAGAATCTTCGTCGAATTTTTCTTCCAATTTTCTAGAACTTGCTTCCATTTGTAGGGCATTTTCTTCCAGCAATTTTCTTCCATTTGTTGGGCATTTTCTTTCAGCAATTTTCTTCCATTTTTCTAGAATTTTCTTCCATTTATATAATTTTCTTCCATTATATATAATATGTAAAACTAATACAATTTATATAATCACAAACAAATTAAACGTAACATTAAAATTTTTTTTTCGTTCTCCCACTTCTGACACCAATTGTTACATTTTTATCTTTTGGCGTTTTTAATTACCCGACAATTAAAATACGTTATTCGTTTGACACTTTAATTAAAACTGACTAGTTAGCAGCATGCGAGCGCTTTTATATATGACGGTCTGGCAATGCGAGAATATTCTGGCAACGCCAGAACATTCTTTGACAACGCTAGAAGAATGTACGACCATTAAGTTATTCATCTGGTGGCTGCCAAACATATATACACTCACATAGATATATGCTCGCATTACAACAATAACAATGACATTAGACAATGAGATGAAATGAGAATGCAAAATAACAAAGCAAAGGGGTTGTTATACTATGAGAGAATAAGAACTAACATTTGGATATGAAAATAAGCAAACAAAAGAACATAAAAGAAATTTAGGAAAGTACTAGAAAATGAATAGATGATTCCAACAAGTGAAATTTTATCGTAACAATTTGAAATTTTAAATTAACGGAAACTAATTTAAATAAACTTAAATCTATAATTATCAAATTCGTAACAATACATATACCTCATTTTCTCATCTTATTGTTACGAATTTGATATTTCTAGATTTAAGTTTATTCAAATTAGTTTCCGTTAATTTAAAATTTAAAATTGTAACGGTCAAATTACGTCATCATTTGTCAAAATCATTTTTTTATTTTCTAGTACTTTCCTAAACATCTTTTGTGTTCTTAATTTCCCAATCGTTCATTTAAAGCAACCCCTTGTGTTTTGTTATCTCCATTGCTTATTGTTATAGTTGTAGTAATATGACCATAATCATTGATGCCTGTGCGACATCTGCCAGATAGTAGAATGTTCTAGATGATTATAGCCAAGATAATGAGTTTAAGCCGATAAATATGTGCGATTTCGCCCGAGCGACATCTGCCAGTTAGTAGAATGTTCTACATGATTGTAGCCAATACAATGAGCATAAGCCGATAAATATGTGCGATATCGCCCGTGCGACATCTATCAGATAGTAGTAGAATAGTCTAGAATGTTGTAGGCCAGACTATAGAGAATTTTCGATATCGTTATACAGTACTATAAAAGAGCTGACAGAGGGAGCTGTGAAGTCAGTCGTAAGCTAAAATTCATATAACATAGTACACATCGTAGAGCAAATAAGTAAAACCTATCGTTAAGCAAATAAATTGTAGATTGTCGTTATTTGAAAAGAACTGTGTTTTTATTATCGGGTTATTTAACACGCCTCAATATAAAAACGTAACAATTGGTGTCGGAAGTGAAATAACGAAAAAAAAATCTACAATGATGTATAAGGAGCTTCGAGTGGAAGACTTGAAAAAGGAATTGAACAAACTGGAGCAGCCGAATACAGGAAACAATGCTCAGCTTCTAAAGCGTCTACTAGAATAGTTCGAACGGCGCAAAATGGATATCGAGACACATGAGTTTGGTTATAAGGAGGACATTGACGAATCAATACTCGTCAATACCAGCAGTGTAGAAAATCCATCTGTGGCTTCAAGTGTTGTGGATTACACATCAACGCTCAATGTTTTGAGCACAATGATGGAAGAAAATTCTAGAAAATTGCTGGAAGAAAATGCCCTAAAAATGGAAGCAAACTCTAGAAAATGGGACGAAAATTCTAGAATTCTCAATGAGAAACTACAACAAATTTCTGAAGGTATGGAGATGCGTGTGGACCCAATAGAGAGTCAAATTGTGGAATTAGATAAGTAAGTCCCTTCCGTGGAAGAAAAAATTGTGGTTCATGATGAGAATTTTCTACACCTTGAGAAAAAATGTCAGAACTAGAAATAAAAGGTGGTCCAGTACGCGTTATCGAGGGCTCCAAAACTAAAGCTCCTGTTTTCGATGGTTCAACTTCATTTGATGTATTCAAATTCCAATTCGAAATTGTTGCTTGTAGAAATTTGTTGAATGATGATGACAAAGTAATTGAACTTCTGTTGGTATTGAAGGGTAATGCAGGCGATGTGATACAAAGCATTCCCGTTCCTTCTAGAAATAATTATAATGAAGTAATAGCGGCACTACAACGCAAGTACGGTGGAGAACATAAGCAAGACATCTTTAGAATGGAATTAAGAGGTAGAGTCCAGGAATCAAACGAGACTCTACAAGACTGCAACATAAGTTGAGCGGTTGGTGTTATTGACATACCCAGGAGAGAGTCATCCACTTGTGGACCGCATCAAGATTGAGACCTTTGTAAATGGCATTCGACACCCAGACATAAAATGTGCTACATATGCGTCACAAAAAGCTACATTTGTTGAAACTGTAACATTTGCCCTTGCACAAGAGACAGCGAGAGTACTAGCACGTCCTCAAGTTCACAAAATACGTAAGGTGGAGACCGAGAATAACAAATCAAATTCCGTGATTGATTCAGTGAAAGAAGCCGTTAAGCAGGCAATGCAAGAAATGAAGCAGGAGACAACAAAATTCAGAATGAAGTGCTATAACTGTGATAAGCCTGGACATGTTGCTCGCGCATGTAATGCACGTCGTAAGCGATCAAGATCGAAATCGCCATCCCCATCAAGCAATAGCCATGTGTGGCTAGTGAATCACCTTTAAAGTAAATCGAGCTAGTTCAGCGGGGCAAGAGCTGGCTCCCACATATGATGGACCCACAATCTCCATAGCAATATTAACACAGAAAAATAACAATTCAACTGTCGCGGGGTTTATTAACGGCGACAAGCGTACATTGACGTTGGATACGGGTGCTTCGAAGTCTATCATTAGATCAGACATAGTAAAGAAAAAGTTACACCATTGATTGGAGTCAAACTACGAACAGCCACAGGGGAACCTGCAACAGTATATTGGAAGTCGCCATGAAGTTAACTATTGCTAACATATCCGTTAAGTATGTGTTCATTGTGGCCGATATAGTAGATGAAGTTATAATAGGTGCGGATTTCATGATTTCCTTTGGTCTAAACCTGGATATGAAACGTCGTGTCATGACCTGGTCCAATACCGATGATTGCGTAGCACCGAAAAATAAAATAAATAAAAACACAAGGATTTAGTTTTTCTTTTCAGTATTCTTTCAATAAAACGTAATTTTATTGAATTTTGGGAGATTGATATTTACCTTTTTCACAAAATCGTTCTTACAAGGACGTAATCCAATAACGATTAAAAACAAAAGCTTAGACGCCGAAAGACGGTAATGGCGCGACTCGTTAGAAAAATGTAACGAATTGTGCTGAAAGCACAGAGCTGCATCCAGAGCTTAGGGTACATTTTCTAACGAGGGGGAAATTGTCATTTTACACTATTTTAAGTCCCCATCTAACGAATAAATTTTGATCATACGAATTTGAACTTAAACATTCCGCCCGCCTTGCAACATCCAGCTATGTTGTAATTGAAATTCATTAATTCATAGAATATTACATACAATATATTAATATCAAAATAAATATAAAATGCGATGTCAGTTTCATTTTCAAATTGAGCAATTCTTTCATTTTATTCCATATTTTCATCTTTTCAAACTTCATAAACTTAACTAAGTGCTCGTAGAGCCGTTGACCCGGAGGGTCTGCAGTGTCTGGGTTTTTGGCCAGGATGACCTACGACACTTATGGGTGACATTGACCTGACACTACCCAGCCGAATATCATCAGCTGCGCCAAGGGGAATCCCGGACTCGAAAACATTTGAGGCTTAATAACCCTTGTGTATACGTCGGGCCCTAGGACCAACCCCACCCCGGAAGGACGATAAAACACTGGATCGGCCAGCTCGAGACCTTCAAAATGCTCTCGTATGGAGTCTGGAGCCGACGCCGATGGGGTGACCACACTGGATAGATCTGTCACCCGGGCAGAAAAAAATCAATTTATTTTCCGCGTTGTGCCGGGATACAACGACCAGCGGACAAAAGGCGTTCTGCGCTGTCATTGCCGAAGTAAGCCGTAAGCTTTGGGCAACACTACTGCACATCATACTGTACCCCGCACACGGGTCGAGGACAGCTCGGACGGGAATTCGACGATCGGACAAGACGAGTATCAAGTGACATTGACCTGACACTACCCAGCCGAATATCATCAGCTGCGCCAAGGGGAATCCCGGACTCGAAAACATTTGAGGCTTAATAACCCTTGTGTATACGTCGGGCCCTAGGACCAACCCCACCCCGGAAGGACGATAAAACACTGGATCGGCCAGCTCGAGACCTTCAAAATGCTCTCGTATGGAGTCTGGAGCCGACGCCGATGGGGTGACCACACTGGATAGATCTGTCACCCGGGCAGAAAAAAATCAATTTATTTTCCGCGTTGTGCCGGGATACAACGACCAGCGGACAAAAGGCGTTCTGCGCTGTCATTGCCGAAGTAAGCCGTAAGCTTTGGGCAACACTACTGCACATCATACTGTACCCCGCACACGGGTCGAGGACAGCTCGGACGGGAATTCGACGATCGGACAAGACGAGTATCAAGACAATAGTTGGACCAAGCGTAACTGTTGGTTGCAAAACTAATAGCGGACTAAAAATGGGAGTTGCATTTGTAAAGCAGTACGCGGACGAATTAACGGACGAACTTGATTTTGACTTTCTCTTAGACAACTCGGACGATGGAGCGGAAGGACTTTGTTGTTGGTCGAATGAGTGCAGAAGCGTATGGTGGCTCTCTCCGCATTCGCGACACCTTTCGCGACTATTGCAGGTCGATCGCATGTGTGACCTGCCCAGACAGTTGGAGCACACCCGATGAAGAACTACGGTGCGCAACCTTTGCTCCAACCGCATTTTCAAGAACCTGCGGCACGACCGTAGATTATGCTTCCGCCTACACAGTACACAATTGTTCGAATGAACCCTGGTGTTCGAGTCCGAATTTCTTTGGACAGTCCCCGTAGGGGAAGACGACGATTTTGCTGCCTTAGTTGCGGATACTTCAGCTGGAGCCGTATCAGCCCCCGACGGAGGGACAACTGTTTGCATCGGTACTACCTCTTGTGAAGAGGCGACGACTGGGGTCATCCCGACGTCAGGGACCTGCTCGATAGCTGGTAACGGCTCGCGAAGAACCGGTGCAACATCACTTTCTATAATCTCTCTTTCCTCATCGGACATCGGGACGTCATCTTCGTAGTCAGGAAGAGTCTTAAAAATGTCCCTCATATTTTCCATTGTACTGCGAAAGGAAGATGACGCTTCTATACGAACTATCGAAAACTATTCGGTCAGTATGACCAATTTTACCACCGGTCGTCTTACAACACCGTTTGCCGTTCTCACGTCAGCAACTCTAACGCGCCCATCAGATCCCGGGTGGGAGTCATCGACGCGACCTAACTTCCACGATGTAGGAGGCAATTGCTCATCACGAATTACTACCAAGTCCCCTACTTCGATATCACGCTGCGGAAATTTCCATTTATATCTTCTCTGTAAACCTTTCAAATATTCCTCCTTCCACCGTAAACAGAATTGTTGCGACAACGCCTTCATTTTCCTAAATCGATGCACCAAATGAAGTGGGGATTCCTCCTCTAACTGTTCAGGAGGCGCCAGGATCGGAGATCGTACCAAAAAATGACCAGGCATAAGTGCCACCAAATCCTGAGAACTTTCACTCATCGGACACAACGGCCTAGAATTCAAACAAGCCTCAATTCTCGAAAGAACAGTCGAAAACTCTTCAAATGTATATTTGAATCCTGATGCATGCTTCCTAAAATGCGTCTTGAAGCTTTTGACAGCAGCTTCCCAGAGGCCACCCATATGTGGCGCTCCGGAAGGGATAAACTGCCATTAAAGCTGCTGAAACTGGTATGCGGAACACACCTTATAACGTCCCTCCTTAAGAACACATCTCAATTCTTTTTCCATTTCGCGTGAAGCGCCTACAAAATTCGTACCATTATCCGAAAAAATGGTCTTGGGACAACCACGCCGAGATATAAATCTGTGAAAGGCGGCCAGAAACGTTGTCGTAGACAAGTCTGATGTGGCTTCCAAGTGTATGACCTTCGGCGAAAAACATACTAAAACGCAAACATAACCCTTCGTTATCTTACATGCACGCCCTATAAATGACTTAATATCGAAAGGCTCCGCAAAATCAACGCCAGTCGTAGTAAACGGTCTGGTAAGCACAGTTCTCTCCGGTGGGAGAACCGCCATGATCTGCGTACAAGACTTCTTCCTATCCAACAGACACCGTTTACACCGGTTGATAGTCGACCTAATCAAAGATGTCAAACGAGGAATCCAATACTCAATTCGAATAAGACGTAGAACCAACTGGTTCCCTCCGTGAATAGATATGTCGTGAACATATTTCACCAGTAACCTAGCGAATCTACTATTATACGGCACTATAATTGGATGTCGCTCATTATACTAAAGGGTAGGACACCTACTCAAACGACCATTCAACCTCATAACCCCCTCCTCATCCAGTAATGGATTCAATGACAACAACGAACTCCTGGAACCTAACGGTTTCTTTCCATCAAACAACAGTACTCATCTGGATAATGAGCCCTTTGAGAAAGAACAGCTAGACGTAATCTCACTGTCTTTAATTCGGTTGCCGTGAACGCCGTGTCGTGATACACATTTCGACTAGCATGTGAATAATGGGTCCTGTGATAAAACCTAAATATATATGCGATGACTCGTAGAGCCCTATCTAACGAAGAAGACCTCTCTAAAATGTCCTCATAGTTAGTAAAAATCGATGTGTGAGTCTTGACCGCCCGTAATTCAACGTCAGTCTCAAGAGGGGTCAAATCACTAACATCCCACCGAGAACTAACTGAGCAGAGCCACTCTGGTCCATGCCACCAAAGCGCCGAACCCGCCAACTCCGCAGGCGGCACTCCGCGACTTCCCAAGTCGGCCGGATTGCCCTCATAGCGAACATGGTACCAATTCTGTCCCCCAGTATTCTCCTGAATCCTACATACGCGATTCGCCACGAAAGTAGACCACGTAGATGGCGTCTTTCGAAGCCATGAGCGGACGATCGTAGAATCCGTCCAACAATAAACACGCCGAAACTCAATATCTAGCTCCCTGGCTATAGACTTGTAAAGTTCCGAGGCCACAACTGCCCCACAAAGCTCCAAACGTGGCAAAGATATAGATTTGATGGGGGCTACCTTAGTCTTACAAGATAACAAATGGGTGAAGATATGTCCCTGCGGCGTAACCATACGAACATAAACTACTCCCTCGTATGCTTTTTCCGACGCGTCGGAAACATCACCCACGTATATGCACCTTCGTAGAATATGTGCCGTGTGGGGATAATCATTTTCGGAGTCATCGGCCAATTGCAATAACGTCCGTATAGCTAAATAGGGAGCACAATTCTCTCCAAATGTCACGGTCTGCTGCTCATAGTCCTGCATATCTTTTTGAGGGGAGTCCCTAAAGACAATTCGCTGCAGAATTTACCCTAATTTGGCGGTACATCTGTGTGATGTCGCAATTAAAAACATATTTGAAAAATCTCCACCTCAAAATCAAATAAACCAATTCCAATTGTAATGTGGGTCCCACATAAAGAATGTCGTTCAGACTTTTACCATTTGAGGTCTTATGCGAAGCATTAAAGACAACTCGAAGTTTGGACGTCAATTTTTCCGGATTGATAACTGGGTGGTGAGGCAAGTAACACACAGTTTGGTCTGAAGGAGAAGTCGACGACACTGATCTCATATGTTGCAAGTCCAAATATTGTTTAATCACCCCATCATACATTAATTTTGTTTCAGGCTTTCGTAAAAGCGAAGCCTCACCACGAGCAAACTGCTTCAAACAACTTGTCCGCGAATGTCCAAGCAAGACTTGTCCCTTTAATTCGGGTTTTATCGGAAGAGTCACTACGTATCTTCCATCGGAATCCCTATATGTGGTATTCTTGTAATTTTCTTCACAAAATTTATCTGCGGGAGAACAAATTGCCCGTCTTGGTAAGTCCTCTAACTCCCAAAACCGAAGAAGAGTCTTGGCAAGACCATCTTCCTCCATAAATTCAACAGTCGTTGAAAAAACCGTCACATTAGAAGTGGAAATTGAACCAGTAATGAGCCAACCGAAGACTGCCTGTTGAGCAATCAACGAACCTAATATACCGGACCGGACCCCCTGTAATATAATTCTGGGATACACGTCTGCCCCCAACAATATATCAACCGGACCACTATCGAAAAGATTAGGATCAGCTAAACGTAAATTAGGCAAACGCGACATATAATTCCGACTCACTTGGAAAGACGGTAAATTCCCAGATATCTTAGGCAGGACCAACGCAGTCGCCTCTACCACGAACGACTCATCTATCGGTGACCCTATACTCAGAGGGCAAATACCGCGAGAAGTTATCGAAACCGATTGATTCACGCCCGATATTGAAGACATCGCACTCGTTGTCGAAATTCTAAGCAACTTTGGCATATTTTCGGTAATAAAGGAGGCTTCTGATGCCGGGTCAATAAGAGCCCGAGCTGGGTACGTCATGCCCTGATGAACGATGTTCACCATAGCCGTCCCTAATAGTACCGACCTGTTCTGGGAAACATGAAATACTTGCCTGGCCGAAGTACCAGACACAATTCCAGATGAAGTGGAAGGCTGCGGGTCAATCAAACCGCTAGAATCCGTAGGACGAGCGGCCGGAACCGTCGAAGACGTAGTCGCCACATTCGTAGAATGGGAAGAATCGCGGTGAAGCAAAGTGTGATGCCTTCCTTGACACTTCTCACAACTGCGAGATGTAGCACAGTTGTTAACGTCATGTCTACGAGATAGACAATTGAAACAACAGCGGTGCCGTTTCACAGCAGTCAACCGATCATTCACAGAAAGATTCCTAAATCTCGGACAAACACGAAGATGATGGCTTTGTCGTGGACAAAGAACACACATCTTATCTACGGAATCTCTAGAAGAATGAGAAGTGTATTGCGAATTACGCGACCTAGATGGCGAAGATTTCGGAGCTGCATTCGTAAAATGCGTTCGCAGTTTCCTGCCATCAGTTTTCCTTGAAGCATCGATACCCTTCAAATCGCGGAGACACGTTAGTGTCTGAATCCTTTCCGTAAGGAAACGATCCATGTCCACCCAAGAAGACAACGCAGACTTATCACTTATACCCTGTTCCCACAAAGTAACACTAATCTTCGGTAGACGTTGTACACACAAAAATATCAAAATCGGATCCCAATCGTTCGTAGAAACGTTATTCACAGCCATCGCCGAAATACACGCGGTTATACCACGCTGCAAGTTTTTCAATCCTGAACTTGTCTCAGCGTCTAAGACCGGAAGGTCGAAAAGTAGCTTCAACTGATTGTTGACTAAAATCCTCAAATTATCATAAGTTTCCTTTAACGTCCTCCAAGCTAACTCGAAACTCCTATCGGTGAGAGGAAATCTTCTTACAATTTCACGGGCGTCGCCACTAGTCTTTCTATGTATGACACAAGCGCTCAATATCACTCAAACGGGAATTCCTGACATAAACTGCAGTGAACAAATCCCTAAATGTTGGCTAAGACTGAAAGTCTCCATCGAAAACCTCAATATCGCATGGTGGTAACGCCAAACTATGGACCGCACCCTGGTCAACACCTGACAAAAGGGAATTCCTAGAAATATTGCCATCACCATTCTCAGAACGAGCTGAAATATTCGCCTCATCGGCCTTCGGAATAGGAGTTGAAGCCCTAGAAACGGTTTTCAGACCGTCTATCTTCCTTTCGATAGAGGAAACAATACGTATATAGGCATCATAAGTTGCCTCATACTTGCCGTCAGCAGATTCTACCGTTCCCTTATCTGACTGACCGGACCGCCTGTACCAAAACGATATTTTTTACTAATGCGCGTAACGCTAATGGGTCATTTCAAAAATTTTTATAATTTTCTTCAAAATATTTACGACTCGCGGCCCCGTGAGGGTTAACAAATAAACCAAAGAAACACAGCTCAAAAAAAATATTTATGTATATACGTGTGTGTATCACTGATCATACGTAGGTATGTAATTCAAACGTTGACTGCAGTGACGATTGATGTATGTTTACAATGGTAATACGACCAACAGAGCCTTTGGAGTCTGTGTGTATTTTGTTATTGTTTTATTTACTTCAAGTTAAAGGCAACGCAATTGCAAATAATGTTTTGAAGTAAATAAGAACTTATCAACGTTTAAATTCACCACACAACACAAGTATATACCATTGAATTTTTCACTTTTTATTTTGATTATTCTTTCACTTGAATATCTTTTAGAAAAATTAAATTAAACAAACGAAAGAAACGCACGTACGTATCTAGCAACGAATGTGTGTTTATCGAAATGCAATTTGCCGTCGGCAAAACGAAATAATTGAATCAATGTTGTAAAACGACCGCGGTTTAAATTTAAAAACACTCGCTATTTGCTCAATTATTTTAATAAAACACTGACATACGCACCTGTATGTTGATAAATAATTATTTAAAAAAAAATTTTGATTTAAATTCTCCACCAATATGGCTGCAAACTATCTGCTTTTATGTTGTTGCTTGTTGAAGTGATCAGTTTCCTTTGGAAAAGAAAAAACAAAACCCTTTATTAATTGCTGTAAGCAAGTATCCGGCTCGATTGGACCAATGAATGCGTAGCACCGAAAAATAAAATAAATAAAAACACAAGGATTTAGTTTTCTTTTCAATAATCTTTCAATAAAACGTAATTTTATTGAATTTTGGGAGATTTATATTTACCTTTTTCACAAAATCGTTGTTACAAGGACGTAATCCATTAACGAATAAAAACAAAAACTTAGACGCCGAAAGACGGTAATGGCGCGACTCGTTAGAAAAATGTAACGAATTTGCTGAAAGCACAGAGCTGCATCCAGAGCTTAGGGTACATTTTCTAACGAGGGGGAAATTGTCATTTTACAATATTTTAAGTCCCCATCTAACGAATAAATTTTGATCATATGTAATGTACACGAATTATATTCGCTATTGATGCACATTTTTAATCATTAGGAAGCATCCTGAATCTTGGTGTGAGGTAGGACTGCGGGAGCCTTTGATTCCGCTAGCTTCAATCGTTGGGGAGGGTTCGGTCCTTCTCAAGCCAAGCCATGTTACCATCACAGTTATTATTATAGACTCTCTATTTATTTAACCCCCAATCAGTCTAATAAAATTTGAACCAGAAACTATAAATGAAATACAACAAAAACTCCAGAAAAGAAACTCTACTGGAATGGATAATTATTATTTATGTGCTATTTACATGCCGCGGCAAAATCTTTCTCGGATGTTCTGAGAAAGTGCCTCAAAACCCACACCAGCCTTCGTCTTAAATTGCTATTTTATTAAGACCCCAAAAAATCTAAATCACTCCATTTTATATAACCGTCCCTTTTAATAGGAAAACGCCCCTTATCCTTTTAACAAATTCATAATTGAATAGAACGCAAGTTATGTTCAATATATAAATTCATTCCAAATGTTTATTAATAATTCACTATTATAAGTATAATTTCTTAACATTTTTTTTTCTCTGTAGTAAATTTATGAAAAAATAAATAAATAAATAAATGTATACTAAATAAAATGGGGGAAAAGTATAATAAAAGTATAAAAACATACGTATCGCGGGATTTTTGACGAATTTAAGGGGTTAATCAATGAAAAGTTTTGTACGAAATAATCATGCGAAAAAAAATCAAACCAAAGCAAATAGTCAATAATATCTATTCAGATACTTGAGAGATACAGAGAGAGCGAGAGATCACATACAAATGATAAGAATAACAAAAAAATATGAAATTTAACAATTATAGTAAATCATAGCAACAAAACAACATTGTGATATTTCATTGTGCTCTTCTCTCTGGCTCTCCAAAGCATGTGAATACGATACAAAGAATGCAAGAAAACATAATGAATGAAAGTAGTAAAAGCTTACCACCACTCCCCGATCCGTTGAAGGCCTTCACTCTGATCTGGATGCTGGTTGATGTTGTCGTTGATTTTTGTATGGATTACATAAGTTTACCACTGTGGCGTAAAAAGCAACAAGTGTAACTATTGATTTTTTCTGCATTCATTGATGAATTGGTTTTACAGCACTCAACAAATATTCTTTTCTTGAGGATCAAAGTAAATCGTATGTTTTGGAATTACTACTTTTGAATAAATTTACTCTTTTTAGAATTTTTTCCCCTCCACGAAACTATAGCTTACAAATATATATAGCTTGAATGTACACTTTAATAAGAAATACAAAAGTTTTAAGTAATGAAATATTCCTTGAAGAAAATTGTAAAAATAATTCGCTTAGATTTTAATAGAAAATTCGTAGGACTGAAAACTAGACAATTTCCATTATTAATTTTCCATCAAAAGGAAAGGATTTTACAATTTATGAAAATTATCAAAAAAAAACTCAAAGAATTTGATGAAATTTATGTAAATTTCATTATCATTTAGATTAACAATGATCATTTAGGTTTTAAAATCATTTCTCAATATTTAATTTTTTTAGTGAATCGAATCTGTGATTTTAAATTATTGAACGTAATGGAAGAAGTAGATTTTGATTTGAATTTTGAAAGAACTTCTTGCCATTTAAAATTTTTAATATTATTTAGAAATTATTGAAATTTGTGCAATGCATGAGTATGTTGTGAATTGTTTTGTAAATCATTTTTAACTATTGTGTAAATGATTACTGGAAAAATTTATGTTGCCGGAAAATTTCTAAGACGATGAGTCCATTTTTCGTTGTGGGAAAATAATTTCCCGACTTTTCGTGATAAAAGTGGTTCACACCGGTTTACAGAATTGGGCCAAATCAAGGTTATTATTTGCTTGTTGTGTTTGCTTGTATGATCGCCAGGGTGTCAGTTTAAATTAAAGATGATGGCTGAAAGTAATAAACCTCCTGGTATTTCTGGATGACTTGTTGCTCCAGGCCTGGGAGATGTCTCAGAAAACGTTTTGATCCACTACTACCCTGTGGGTAGAGTGATCGCAATTTTGTATGGTACAGTTTGGGAAAATTCGAAAATCTTTGATGGCTGTCCTCCTGGCAATAAGGAGTCCCCCTTTCGGTATAAAAATTGGGGGAAGCTATGAAACGTGTTCCCCTGATGTTAATCTGAAAATTATTTTCAGCCAATTAAAGATTTGCTCAACAAAAAAAAAACTGATAAAATGAATTTACCTTCAAAAGTTTTATATTCAGCCACAGAATCGAATAAAAAGGGTAAAAGCAAAGAGTATATATTTAGAAAGAGATTGCATCAAGTTCGAATCGAAAATTCGAAGTTTGCGAGCTCAGTCCAACATTGGATCCCGTAACTTTTTGGGTACAGTGTTGTATTTTGGGTTTAGAGAAAATTAATGTCGTTTGTTTCATACATTTCATTAACATAGCTTAGAATAGAAAAAAATGAGAAACAATTAACTAAATGAAATGTTAGTTCTCATGAAATGTTGCTACTGACCCTCCAAACATTCTGAGAGTCTTAGGATGGCTGATTCATTGGAATGACTATTTTAAGACTTCGACTGATGTTCAATTATGGATTAATTATCATCATGAGTAATTTTTTACTCTTTAGTTATTTAAAAATGTGACTTTCTCACTTTCATAACTCATTTTGTAGAATATTTTCTTCATCACTCAAGATTGTGTGATGAAACACATTAAAGAGTATTCTTAATCTTTTTGTTTTAATATGCTGATTTTCAGAAGAAAAAAGCTAACGCTCATCAAACAAGCATACACGTAATTGGTAAATCATCGTTTATTGTTTGCTTTGGTTTGACAATTTATATGTCTAAGAAATAGAATACATATTTTTTCAGTTGAATAAAATATGCTAACACAATAAGCGCATATCATTTATAATGCATTTTACGGACATGAAACAAAACAATAGTTACCATATTTTTTACTTTCTTTTCTTATTTTATATGTAATAATGCAAACTATTAGATAATATAAAAAAATAAAAAAGAAAACATCACATGTAAAGACTCATGAACGAACATTTCTGCGAAATGCACAATCAATCACAAAAATGATTATTTAAAGAGTAATATGGATAAAAATCTTTTTGAGGGCACACTTTCTTTATACAGAATACTCATATTTGACTCCGAAATGTTTATATGAAAGGAGTGCTACATCGATCACTAAAATGATTATTTAAAGACTCACTGAGGCAAATCGTTTTGAGGGCATACTTTCTTTATGCAAAATACTCATATCTGACTTAAAAATCATATCGTATATGATTGATTTAATCAGTTTGAAGAATCATTTATGAGTCAAATGTGATTGAAAATGTTTGAAGGGGATGTTCCCATTTTGCATTTGGATATATGTGGATGTGCAGTAAGTAATGAGGTTTACAAATTCTCATTTCTTCTCTTGTGCTTATTTTATAAAGGTAACAAAAATCAAAATTGCAGTCCAAATTATAATAATAATAACTAATAACTATTATTTATGTGTATATAATACATCAAAACAATTGGATTGAAATTGAAAATATTGGGATCTCAGAAAATAATATAGGTTATTTTTGAGAAACTATGCATGCATACATATACGGGTTAACTGCTAATAGCTTTACATGAAAAAACGGCCAAAATCAAATCTTATCATTTTAATTCTCAATATATGGAAGTGTATGTGTGAAAATGTACCTTCCCACCTGACCACAACGTTCGTTATCGAATTCGATATAGAAATATTCTCGGTTTTTTCCCGAATAAAACTTTCGAAAACGATATCGAGAATGGTTCGAAAAAATTTCGGAAAACGTTTATCTGTCGTGCTGTTACTGCCAGCAAACTCTTCGTTTTCGAAGGCTTGCTAGTGATTCGTTAAAGAAGGTTTCGCGATATCTATAATTGATCGCTAACGAATCTATTTCGAATTCGTTTTCGCATTCGATATCATTCCGCTTTCGTAGGTTTTCTATACTGTTTTATTCCCATTTTGTTCCCATTATAAGTTGTGTAGTAAAAGAAAATTTTCAAGTTTGTTTTTATTTTATTATAACACAATATAGATAATTATAATACAAAATAATGTAGATATTAGTGTTGCGAACAAAATATTTAAAATATTTACATTTTGGAATGTATATTTAAAGTCATTTAAGGCACTGCATTGACTTCTTTGCGCGGAATTTCTTATTAAGCCGATCGTGGCTATGCCATTGAAAAGGACTATAATCAATGAGTAACATTTTCCTGGATACATCTGCAAATTAAACAAGAAAGCAAATTTATAGTTTTTTTAAAAGATATATCAATAAATTACTTACCTCTTTTAGATTCGCTAAGACACTTCAACCGCACTTAACAATTTCTTAAACTGAAATGACTTTTTAATCGCTGTCTTTGTCAAAAGCAAACATGGCGTAACACCAACAAATAAGCCAAAAATATTCGTTATTACTTCGAAACAACGAACGTTCGAAATGTTTCGATTATCGAACTTTTCTCGAATAATGTTCGCTTTAAATTATTTCGAAAAATGTTCGCTTTAGCGAACCTTCGCCATTTCTCGGCACTTTGGTCGGGTGGGTTATGCATACCTAACCTAACCTACTGCAAGTTAACATTTATACACGAAACACTTAGAAACCATCATTTAAGCAAGAAAGAATATAAAAAATACCATATTTGTATATGAAAACACGTACTTGTATTTGTAAATTTACTACTACATAGACAAGAACGGATGTCTGTTTAACTGAAAATAAAATTGAATATCCATTCAAAAGTTCATATTTTAGTCATCTTCATCGTCGACCCTTCATCAGTCGTAATATTTTTTGGCTTTTGTATTCTCCGTATATATAAATAATATATAAAAATGAATTGTTTAGTGAAAAATTGCCCGGGAAAAACATCTCAAAACATTAAAATGTTCAGAATACCAAATAGGTATATTAAAAAATGGTGTTATAATATTAAAGTGCACTACAAAGACTTAACACCATCTTCCCGTATATGTAGCCGTCATTTTCATAACGATTGCTTCGGACATGCAAAATTGAAAATTGGTTCTATGCCAACACAAGCATTAGGTAAATTTTAAGATTTTATGTTATTATTAATATTAAGGTTATCAAATACTTATTTATTTTTATGTTTATACTTTGTAAAAAAAATATGGTATGAATTAATTGTTTGGTTGTGGTTGTCTTTATTATATTAATCCAATTCGTTTAATATATAATTTCTACATTTCGAAACTATTTTTATTAAACTTTAACAATGTATACAATAATAACACCGCCATTTTTAGTCGTAGTTATTTTGTACGAATATTTTCCCTTTTGAAACATAAAAAGTATGATGCCATTTCGTCTGTAAAATTTTTTTAACTTTTCTTTTAATTGCTTTCCGTTTCTTCTTTGTTTGAAATATCATAATTTATATACGACTACAAAGACAAAAAAAAAACAAATTAATTTGGCCATCTTACACTCAAAAAAAAGTGATTTATATACGACTACAAAGACAAAAAAAAACAAATTAATTTGGCCATCTTACACTCAAAAAAAAAGTGAACTGTCTATTTCACTAAAGCCATATTAACTTTATATTAGTTCATACACCCTCAAAAAAAATCGCTTCTTTAACATATGTTCCAAACATATTTTGCAGGAAGCACATATATTATTGGATACTGCCGAAATATTAATATGTTTGTTTTTTGTGAACATATTTTATGTTTGGAAGCATTTTGAGCCCAAAAATATTATATGCTTGGAAGAATTTTCCCCAAAGAAGATTGTGATCATTCCCTCACATAATTTTCACTTCCACGAAATTTTTAGTTCTTGGCACCTTTTTCTGTAATACAAATAATGTTGAAGAAATTATTCAATTTTATAATTTTTTTTTTAATTTTACCTTTCGCCTGGGCGGAGAATCGAACCGAGGCCCATACAGTTTGTAAGCCAACACACTGGGCTACGTAGTAGTTATAGTCACCAGTAGACAATTATCGTTACAAGTTACATTTATATAGCATACTTTGCAGCGCCCACGAGCCCATGCAAACATAACATTATTTAAAAGAAACATACATTTGTTGGCCACGTGGAGCAGTGGTTAGCATGTCTGCCTTGCATGCAAAGGGTCGTGGGTTCAATTCCTGCTCCGACCGAACCAATTTTTTTTGCAATTTAGACATTTATACTATATTAAATTTTTATAATGAAACTTCGAAATGTGGGTTATTAAAAATTTACAGTCCCCACATACATAAAATTCTCCTCTCAAGGCGAAAACACATGCTGTTTTTTTTTCAAATCTCTATGCTCTTGGTTCCGAATGTCTATTCTCTTTACTCCGAATACTCATTCTAATATTCAAATTAAATAATATTTAGACTTAAGCATATAAAATATTTGGCCTTATCATAAAGCAGTTTTCCGAAACAACATACAACCGTTTCACAGAAATTGTAAACATATATATGTTTGCTCGAAATTTGTAAATTTATATATGTTTACATTCACACATATTATTTTTATGAAACATTCATACCCCAAACATAATATATTTTAACATATTAACATATGTGTCCCAAACATTTAGTGTTAGTTTAGGAACATTACATGTTGGCACTTAAATATATTGTGTTTAAAAATTGTGCCCGAAACACATTTTGTTTATATCGGAACATATGAAAAACATATTTTTCTAACAGTGTAGAATCATTATGTTTGGAAAAAGTTTATTTTAGTCAAATAATTTTTTGCGTATGTTAGATCATTATTTCTTTAAATTTGTAAATTTTACCAAAAATGTGTCCATCGTGAACTTCGTATGTCACTAAAGACATTCTTGCAATTTTGAACACCAAGATTTCTCTTAAAACTACAAAATTTTCTTTAACTACTGAAAAAATTTAGTTATGTCTAATAAATTTTCTTGAATTTGTCGAAAAAGCATATCACATAATTTTTATGGAATTTTTAATTTGTTCCTAGACCAACGAAGCGTTACAAATAGTTCGTTGGAAACATAATTATTGTTGAGATATTGTCCTCAAGTTGGAGAACTTGCTTGTTTTAGTGCAAAAATCATATTTTTTAAGGATTATTTTTCCTTAGTAATATATTTGTTTTTACCAGTGTGATTTGATTTGAACTCTTTAACTGCTTTGTACAAGATTGGTATGATACACTGTTTTCTAAATAAATTCACAGCCTTTCCATTATATTTCACAAATAATATAAATAACTTATTGAGAATAACTCTTAAAAAGGTGTTTTCCCTCAGGACCAATTGCGTCATTTTCTTATGTCGTAATACTATTAGAAAATAATTAGTCCTGGTTTGGATTATTTAATCACATGTCAATTATTTTATTTGGTGGAAGAAGCTTAAATAAAATCGAAATTTAGGATATGGTCATATTTAACAAATATTTGACAGATATCAAAAGTCGTTGCCATAATCATTCCAACAAACAAATTTAGCTCGCATTGAATATAAAAAAATGAAAATGGAGTGTTCCCAAAATACCATTCAATAACTTACTCTCGTCAAATATTTGCTCAATGTGACATTACCCTAGGCTTCAATACAGTGCCTTTAAGTAAGACGATTTTTAATTACACCCAAAGAAATTTGTTAGTAGGGACAGCAGAAAGGTCTGCTAAAACAGCAGAAAGTCTGCTGAAAAAGGGACAGCAGCCACTGTTTGCTGAAATAGCAAACATTTTCTGCTGTTTTTTAAGCTCGATTACACTAAAATTAATTTGGCTGAAACAAATAAAAATGTTAACTTGAGAGCTATCCGAACATAATTAAAATAATATTTTATGAATATCTATGTGTTTGACCAAAAATGTGAATATTTATCGAATTGAGGCATAGCAGCAAACAAAATGTTTGCTGATCGTATTTAGGAGCTTCTATGTATATTACAGTGTAAAAAATATACCAAAAACTACTTTTGTTTCTTAAATAGGCTATGGGGAAATTTTTATAACCTAAAACTTTTATAAATTGTTGTTCATTAGGCCCTGAAGTACAAAAAATATAACAGCAGACATCGACTGTGCTTTTTAGCAGACTTCTTTCTATGAGTGTAAATATAGTTTAATCTAAATATCTAAATCAAAATATCTTAATCTAAATCAATTTTCTGTGATCCTCTCCATTCCAAAGACTACAGGTCAAAAATCTGTAGTGTTGTTGTCATAGTTGAAATTCGGAACACATTCCAAAACTGCTCATGATTCGCTTGAACGGTTAACAGCAGCGAGGTTATTAGTCTTCGTAAATTAGCTACACTGCCTGAAAATAAACAAGACATTTTTTGTTATTAATATTCAAATTAATAAAAAAAATCGCTTCTTGTACCATCTTTCAAGAGAATCGGATACAAGAGCTTCATTGCAGAAATAAATGCTAGCACATATTTCATCAAATCATATCAAATAGTGCTATTGTCGTTCCATCCAAGATGTTAAGAAGCATTGGATTATTTGCGAAATGTTTGTTCTTTTTTTAACGTTAGATTTGACAACAACGCCTTTTTAAAACAGAGAAACAAAAATATTGCTAGGCTTTGAACCAGTCTACATGCACCCAGAAAAAACTGCCTTCGAAACTAAAGGAAAAAATGTTCATCAATATGGTTTATCCATTTTATTACCATTAAGGTAAATTTTTCTGAGAAATAATAAAATTTACTTGTTTCAGTAAAAAAATCCTAAACTGTAAGCAGTTAGGAATAGTTCATTAACTAGAATAAGGCATGGAATTTTACTCATACAGTTTTCTTCGCTGGGTATAAGAATTTACTACTAAACAAGAAAATTTTATTCACCGATAACAAAGCATTCGTAAAAATAAACAAAATCCGAACCAAAACCAAGTTTCCTCAAAATTAGTAAAACTTCTTATAAAATGATAATCGCGACTTCCTTTGTAATAGAAAGTTTTTCATACATACGAACAACACTTGCCATAGAAAAATATTTTAGTTCATTCGTACTAAGAAGTATGCAATCCTTTCAAAACTTAAGGAAACACACTTGTAAGAATATAGGAAATTTTCCTATATTTCTACTGTCTACCTGTAATCGATACCTGTCATCGTAATCGATGCGTTTTCGCGTGGGTGTAATCGATATGTTTGCGCGTGGGTTGTTTTTTTAGTCGGAATCGCGTTGTTGTGGTATACGGAGAGATTGTTAAAAAATAATATGGTAAAATAATATAATAAATAACAAATAAAATATTTAAAATATTTTTTATTTTAAATTAGTGAGAAAAATTTTCTTTTTTTGAAAACAAATCTATCAATTTTCGTGGTGGAAAGAATCATGCCGAATTCAGAAAATCTGAAGTAGATAGATTAGATGATGACCACGTTATCACACGCACAAAACACAAATATTACAAATCACATATTAAAAGAAGAAAGTTCCTACAAATTAAATAAAAATAAATGTTGTACAGTTCATATACATGAAGTTTTTATTATAGTATTGTATAACATAGTAAATAAAATTTTGTAAAAAAAAACAATATTAAAAAAGAATTAAAATAATACATTAAAAAAATGTAATGAAAAATATGAGAAAAAAATATAATAAATAAAAATATCACTTTTTCTTTATCTCGAAGATTTTTAAAAGATTTCATCACAAACAATGAATGTTAATTCTATTTATAAGAAGTATTATGTAAAAAAAAAAACTTTTCTCAGAAATTTATATGTACTTATGTGCAATACTATTTGAAGAAAAAAATTACAAAAAATATCAACAGAGTTACCAATTATACAATTGTTTTTAAATCTTTATAACATCATTGTCAATTGCTAATTAAAACAAGTATATACGGCCGTAAGTTCGGCCAGGCCGAAGCTTATGTACCCTCCATCATGGATTGCGTAGAAACTTCTTCTATACACTGCCATCCACAATCGAATTACTTAAGTTGCGGTAACGCTTGCCGATGGCAAGGTATCTTAAAAGCTCCTAACACCATCTTCTAAATTGTATGTAAGTCCATACGTGATATATACTAAATCAAGAAAGATCGATCCAATACGTATATAATTCAGTTTGACAAAGTAGACATAAAATTTTGACAAAATTTTCTACAGAAATAAAATTTTAACAAAATTTTCTATAGAAATAAAAATTTTGACAAAATTTTCTATGGAAAGAAAATGTTGACAAACATTTCTACAGAACTAAAATTTTAACAAAATTTTCTATAGAAATAAACTTTTGACAAAATATTCTATAGAAATAAAATCTTGGTAGATTATTTTTGGCTCGAGTGGCAACCATGATTATGAACCGAATAAAATTTGAACAAAATTTTCTATAGAAAAAAAATTTTGACAAAATTTTCTATAGAAGTAAAATTTTGACAATGATGAAAATTTTATGATGAACCGAATAAAATGTTAACAAAATTTTCTCTAGAAATAAAATTTTGACAAAATTTTCTATAGAAATACAATTTTTCACAAAATTTTCTATACAAATAAAATTTTGGTATATTATTTTTGGCTCTAGTGGCAACCATTTTGGTATGGTTGTTAGCGACCATATACTAACACCACGTTCCTAATTTGAATCGGATCGGATGAATTTTGCTCCTCCAAGAGGCTCCGGAGGTCAAATCTGGAGAACGTTTTATATGGGGGCTATATATAATTATGGACCGATATGGACCAATTCTGGCACGGTTGTTAAAGATCATATACTAACACCATGTTCCAAATTACAACCGGATTGGATGAAATTTGCTTCTCTTGGAGACTTCGCAAACCAAATCTGGGGATCGGTTTATATGGGGGCTATATATAATTATGAACCGATGTGGACCAATTTTTGCATGGTTGTTAGAGACCATATACCAATATCATGTACCAAATTTCAGGCGGATCGGATGAAATTTGCTTCTCTTTGAGGCTCCGCAACCCAAATCTGAGGATCGGTTTATATGGGCGCTATATATAATTATGGACCGATGTGGACCAATTTTTGCACGGTTGTTAGAGACCATATACCAATACCATGTACCAAATTTCAGCCGGATCGGATGCAATTTGCTTCTTTTTGAGGCTTCGCAAGCCAAATCTGGAGATCGGTTTATATGGGGTCTATATATAATTATGGACCGATGTGGACCAATTTTTGCATGGTTGTTAGAGACCATATACCAACATCATGTACCAAATTTCAGCCGGATCGGATGAAATTTACCTCCCTTTTAGGCTCCGCAAGCCAAATCTGGGGATCGGTTTATATGGGGGCTATATATAATTATGGACCGATGTGGACCAATTTTTGCATGATTGTTAGAGACCATATACCGACACCATGTACCAAATTTCAGCCGGATCGGATGAAATATGCTTCTCTTAGAGGCTCCACAAGCCAAATCTGGGGATCGGTTTATATGGGGGCTATATATAATTAAGGACCGATATGGACCAATTTTTGCATGGTTGTTAGAGACCATATACCAACATCATGTACCAAATTTCAGCCGGATCGGATGAAATTTTCTCCTCTTTGAGGCTCCGCAAGCCAAATTTGGGGATCGGTTTATATGGGGGCTATATATAATTATGGACCGATGTGGACCAATTTTTGCATGGTTGTTAGAGACCATATACCAACACCATGTACCAAATTTCAGCCGGATCGGATGAAATTTACCTCCCTTTTAGGCTCCGCAAGCCAAATCTGGGGATCGGTTTATATGGGGGCTATATATAATTATGGACCGATGTGGACCAATTTTTGCATGATTGTTAGAGACCATATACCAACACCATATACCAAATTTCAGCCGGGTCGGATGAAATATGCTTCTGTTAGAGGCTCCACAAGCCAAATCTGAGGGTCCCTTTATATGGGGGCTATACGTAAAAGTGGACCGATATGTCCCATTTTCAACACAATCCGACCTACATCGATAACAACTACTTGTGCCAAGTTTCAAGTCGATAGCTTGTTTCGTTCGGAAGTTAGCGTGATTTCAACAGACGGACGGACGGACGGACATGCTTAGATCGACTCAGAATTTCACCACGACCTAGAATATATATACTTTATGGGGTCTTAGAGCAATATTTCGATGTGTTACAAACGGAATGACAAAGTTAATATACACCCATCCTATGATGGAGGGTATAAAAATTATATTCTTTCTCCTATTGTGTAAACAAACAGTATTTTGTAGAAATTTAAATGTATTTATGTTCACTACCATTTGAAAAAAAAATATCAACGGAGTGACCAATTATAAAATTGTATTTAATTCTTTATCAAATCATTGTTAATTATGTTACTAAAAACTTTTTCTCGTTATTCAAATTGAATTCTGAAAAAATATAATTTAACATGTTTTCGTCGGAGTTTCAATCAAAGAATGGGGGAGTTATGTACCAGTAATTACCCTATTATTAGTGCATTGTACAATTCGACACTTCATTCCTGATACCATCATCGCTTGTCCATACATTTTCTTTGTTGTTGTTGTTTATTGTCTCAATTCTTGTATATGAGTATGTTAATCATATATATCATATGTTTGTATGTCAATGCTTTTTGGTCTACGTAATTAAACCACGTACAAGCATGATCACTGTCGAAGTCATTGATAATTTAACTTACTCCCATACGAACAACAACGTATGGAGACTTAAGTACGAAAGAGTAATATCTCTACACAATGTGCCTTTATGTTTTGTTGTTGTTGGCTTTGGGAGTTGTATGTGTCGAATTGTGCCAAAATTATCAATGAAGTAGTTGGTTTTGAGTAATGAATGGAATTGCATCGAGCAATCAATCAATTAGACAACGAGAACATTCCGAGTTGTAAAAACATGTGCTCAATGAAAAATAAATGTTTCAACAAAATATTATTAATAAACAATATATTAAATAAAGTGAATACTGTGTTTCATTAAAATATATAATTGTTGGTATTTTAATAGTAAACATACTATTAAGAACTTATTTTTGAGGCACATGTGAAAAAGGTTTGAATTCGTCATGTTTTCAAACTTGGACAGGTGACTTAAGATTCAAGCCGAGAAAATGGTGGAGAAAGCGAGTCCTGATGATAATAGTAAAGTAAACGTTAGTAGGTTACTGATTTACATATATATTTCCCAGGAAATCTCCAATGTAGATAGGAATGGGTTTATATATATGGAAAGGTATAGTTATATGGCGTTCACACTAGACAAGTTGAGAGTTTAATTTTTCCCTGTACAATCAGTATAAAACAAGCATTTTCAGAGCAATAGTGCTGGTCTTATAGTAAATAATTTCATAGTTATTGCGTGTATATTGAACAAAAACCCAGAGAGAAGGTGTTGTCCGTTAATTTGAATTAGTATGGGTAATTCACGATTGACGATATCAACCCTGTGGTAAAAAGATGATTAGGACAGACATTTGTATTCTTGTGGAAAAATGAAAATATGGCCGAAAGAAAATGAGGAAAATGGGGGATCGTGGAAACTTGGCGTCTTATAAATGGGGTATAAATACCAATGGTAAGGGATGCGTTAGCCATTGTTGAACGAGATAGCGACATAGTGAACAGAGTCAAATTAAATTGAATAAAAAAAAAGAAATACAGTAGCAATTGGCAAATATATATACTTTGTGAGAGTGTTTATTTGTGGTAAAAACATAAAAAGTGAGTAATTGTTACTTAGTGAATGCCGAAGAGTAATGAATTGATTTGTGGATGTATGTTCTTTGTTAAATAGAAATCACTGCTTCATCTGTGGCATTCACACTGGCCTTTGTTGGTATGCAAAGGGCCAGTGGTATCTTTTATTGGCGGATTGATGTCAAATTTCTGGTATCCGCAAAAAAAAAACTCTATATGAATAATTGCCTGATTTGTGGACGGACACTACGCAATCAGATCATTCTTGGCAACGTAAATTGATGTTTGGCCGTTGGTTTCGATTGGTGGCAATTGAAAGAATTCCCATATAATTGAGTTGTTGGCCGCCGTATGACAGGTAAAGAAAGTATATTACCAATTTGTTGTGTGTGTCCGTTAATACGTTGTGAATCTCGTTCGACGATCCAATATAACTTGAAAGCAAATGAAAAAGGATAATTAGTAAGCAGAACAATAAAGAAAATATAAGTGAAAATTATTAAACAAAAAAAATGAAAAAAGAAAAAACGTTAATATTAAGGATAGGAATATATTAATTAGTGTATAAGTAAAGTTAGGGTTTAATTGACTGGTCATTTGTAAGAGGAATAATATCGCCGGTTTCATTAGAATAAAAGCTTAGGAAATCAATTAGATTTCATAGTCCCTGTTCAGCTTTGGTTGTCACTACTAAAGATAAGAAGTGTAGTGCGGATCTGTTAAGAGAGCTCTTTTAATAAGTGGATAGAGTAAATTATTTGCGCGTGGATTAGCGCTGTGAGCAAGGGTCTTAGGAATCATTATGTGGATCCGAAATATTGAGCTGCAAATTTAATTCTTCAAAAGGGATATTGTTCTTCACTCGTTTTTTTGTCTTTTAATTCATTGGTGTTGCAAGATTATAAATTTTGAGAATAGGATAAGAAACGAAAAGAAAATTAGCGTTGTTTTAGTATAATTATCTTTAAACAAATAATAAATTCTAGTATGTTGTAATTTGTGAATCGATTTAATATGTGTTGGTAATTGGTCTAGTAAAGGGGGGCGGAGGAATGAGGTAAGTGTGTGAGTTCAGTCTGTGGTAAGCGGGGGTCCAATAAAGCTAATGAGGACATTTTTCGGCCCAGGTTGGGCGGACGAGCGAGGGGTCAGGACATCAAGACCTCTATATCATGTTTTCCCCAGGTTATGTTACATCATTCGATGTATGTGCTGTGTGTTCTATATTGGCGGGTTGAGGACTTCGCCCAAGGAGACCGCGTAGCTAGTCGGACGGCCATGTTGAACAGTGGATCAAACAGCACATAACACTGCTTCGAAAAATAATTTCAAATTGTATGATCTGTATAATTAAAAATGCTAAGCCTGTAGCTCCACTCATGGGACAACTTCCACTTGATCGTTTGGAACCCAATGTGGATCCCTTTAAATATACAAGCCTGGATTATTTTGGCCCTATAAATGTGGCAAATGTTAGAAAAACAGAAAAAAGATGGGTGGCACTATTTACCTGCCTCACCCTGTGAGCTTGGAAATAGCGCACGACTTATCTACTGACTCATGTATAATTGCAATGAGAAATTTTATGAATCGAAGAGGTGTTCCTACAAGGATCCGTTCTGATACAGAAAGATCTTTAATGGTGCTAACGAAGAAGCTAAACGATTCAACGAAGTTTTTGATGCTAATCGAGTCCAGTGTGAGCTGTCATCGAAAGGTGTTGAATGGATATTCAACTGCCCTGGAAATCCATCCGAAGGTGGCATATGGGAAAGAATGGTACAGTGTGTTAAAAAAGTTTTGTATCAGACATCTTTGGCCCCAAAAGAACACGTATTACAGTCTCTCCTGATTGAAGCTGAGAATATTGTCAACTCTAGGCCGTTGACACATTTGCCAATTAGTCCACACGAAGAAGTGCCACTAACTCCTAACCATTCTTAATCGGTCGTGGTAATGTTGCACCAACTCCATCTGTAAATAAACCGGATGACATACTTTTCTCCCTGAAAAAGCAATGGCGAATTGCTAGAAGTCTACGAGACAGATTTTAGAAGAGGTGGGTCGTTAAGTATTTGCCTACGTTGACAAAAAGAGTAAAATGGTGTGAAAGGACTACTCCTATAAAAGTTGGTGATGTGGTTTTCCTATGTGATCCTAATCTTCCACAAAGTCAATGGCGCAGAGGTTTGGTCACTTGCGTTCATGCTGGCACTGATGGTGTGGTACGACGAGCTGATGTCTAGACTGCAACTTGAGGCCTGCAGCGTGCCGTGTCGAAGTTAGCCGTTCTGGACTTGGATTCTGGTGAAGCTGATCGCTCCACGGGGGAAGGGTGTGAAGTTAAAGTTGTTTTCTAAAGTTATTTTAGCAAAGACACAAACCATTTTACAAATTTGGAAATTTTAATTTTTGTTGCGAATTTAAGACATTTTGGCAAGAAATTAAATATAGTTTGCTTCATTACACATATCTTAAACGCAAATACGTGTATTCTTAACATAATTTTAGGTTAGGTTAGGTTAGGTGGCAGCCTGATGTATTAGGCTCACTTAGACTATTCAGTCCATTGTGATACCACATTGGTGAACTTCTCTCTTATCACTGAGTGCTGCCCGATTCCATGTTAAGCTCAATGACAAGGGACCTCCTTTTTATAGCCGAGTCCGAACGGCGTTCCACATTGCAGTGAAACCACTTAGAGAAGCTTTGAAACCCTCAGAAATGTCACCAGCATTACTGAGGTGGAATAATCCACCGCTGAAAAACTTTTTGGTGTTCGGTCGAAGCAGGAATCGAACCCACGACCTTGTGTATGCAAGGCGGGCATGCTAACCATTGCACCACGGTGGCTCCCTAACATAATTTTGAGCAAAAAGTTATTTTGAGTAATATAGATGTCATTCAAAAAAATATGGAAAACGGGATTTTTCATTCAGTAGACTTTTTCGGTCATTTGCAAGGAGAGTTAAAAATAAGTGGGTATAGCACATTAGCCCCGAGCTAGGAGGGGGGACATTAATGTATTTTCTAAGAGCTAAAAATCATTGATGGGCACACTTTAAAAAAAATAATTCTATCTATTAGATTTAAGGGCGTAGAAGACTATTCTGGAGATCCCATGAGCGTAGCTGTGTGTTAAGTCTGAGGGGGGTCAGTTATATTTAGGTCAATTTTGTGGGTCGATTTTCGGGCATTTCTTCAGAGTTAAAAGGCAAAAGTGGGTATAGCACATTAGCCTCGAGCTGTGAGAGTCCTCTCCTCCAAACCTCAGAGGCGTAGGTCATCTAGTTAACGTGATAAAAAGGGGGACATTAATGTATTTTCAAAGCGCTTAAAATCATTGATGGGGCAAATAATCCTCATTTCGAGTAACTGGACAAAAAAAATTGTTTAATATTCCTAATAATCGCTGTTTTGAGTTGCCAGTGTAAGTTGATGCATTTGTACGCGCACTATTTTTTTGTCCTAGATATGCTCAGTTTTTGTGTTTTGTTTCTGCAGCTTCAACATACATCGCGGTAATATGTTTAACAATTGTCTCTATTTCCTGCATACAAAGTAGCAATGAATGTCAAACAAAGCCATGAAGATTCCTCACAATGATTGGAAAACATAAGTTTTCCAGTGGAAGCTATCAATGTAGCCCCGGTGTAGGTGTTTAATTGGCTGTACAGAATGCGCAATTTTAAAATGTTACCAGCAACCCAAACAAATGTGATCATTTCAGTTTTATGGCTTTAATACATATTTTTTGAATAATTCGATAAAATTACCGGCAATAAGCATAACCAACAATAAAAAGCTAAATATCGATGGTTTTAATGTGGGGGTATGACAAACATGAATTTCGGAAGAGTACATTGTACAAAACCCAACTGCATCTAGAGCTATAAACTGTGGATGCACCAAAATTGTACGCAGGGGTAGAAGAAACCCTAAAGGCCTGCTTATGCATCTAAAAATGTAGCGTAGCGGTAACATAACGCAACGTATAATGTTTTGGAGATTATCCAAATTGAAAAAACGTACCAAGAACAGGTAGAAAAACGGTTAATTTTTTACACTTAAAATTAATTTTATGAATAATATTAAGTTATCATAGTCAATTTTAAGCGAAAACAACACAATAATATCGCATTGAACGCATGGTATGTAATTCTACCTTAAAGGTAGAATTACATACCATGCGTTAAATGCGTCCGATGATTGAAGAGTTGAAATTTCTCTTTGAAATCAAAAGCTCGAATAGTCTGCCGCAAACAGAAAAAATCAACCCTTCCATCAACGCACGGATTGACGCATGGTGTGTAATTCAACGTTTATTGAAATGAATTTTCACGTTTTCAAAATTTTTTGTAATCAAACAACTAAACATGTAATCAAATATGTAAAGAATTCAAAAATTAAATTCTACTGGGTACATCAACCATAACGATAAGGGGTAGAGCATTAGAAGTCGGAGTGCGATTATACTAAAATGTCAAAAATCATTTATTTCAAAGAAAACTAGGTTAGCTCGCCTTGAATACCTCAAATGGCATCAGGAGCAGTGCTGCCGCTACTACTTCAATCGAAGTATTTTGCTTCATTTTCACAAAATTTACTTCGTCACTCCTTCTTCCAAAAATCTGCTGTAGAAATGTTTAATATTTTGCTACAACTCAAAGCTTAACTAGCATGGATTAAATTTAGTACGAAGGCTGCAAGGAAAGCCTTAATCCAAGAATTGAAAAAAGTCAATCGTGGTGGGACCAATATTAGGGTCTGGGGGTATTTTTCTTTATCATTTAATCCTAATCAATGGCAAAAAGTCGCAGAAGTAATGAAACGGCATTGCTATAGCATCAACTATTAACATTTATCGTTAAAAATTACAAAAACTTTAGTTATTTTTAAATGTATGTGACACTTAGTATAAGTTGCAACTGTTTTGAACAGGCAAAATCAAAATCTTTACGTTTGTTCCGTTTTTTTTTTTTTTGGTTTTAATATTTTATTTTCATTATAATTACGGTTTATTTTCAACAGGGAATGTATTTGCAAATGTTTTGAACAACAATGTATGTTTTGTCACAAGTCCACCGATATAATTTAAGGCTATTGCGGCACAGGTAGTCCAACGCTTAGTTGAGGCAGTTTTTACCCTATGGTGGCCTCTTGAACCATCTTTTTCTTAAAAAAAAAGGTTTTTTATTTATTATAGTTTATCCCACGTCGGGGGGGGCAAAACATTTGAAGGAACAAGTCCTTTTTGACCACTTCCCTCGTTCTATGCCATGTTGGGGAAAGGGGTCTTGCCGGTGAGGGAATACCATATCCCACCCCTATTACCAAGTCCACCGTTGCGGAGAGAGGGGTGTTGACCGTGGAGGGATACCATCTCCCACCCCAGGTCTCCTCAATTTCTCGGCGAGCGTAAAATAATAGAAACAACATAGCATCAGCTAGCAATGGTTTCAACAGTTCACATCTTCTGGCTGATGCAATGATGTTTCCATTCTATTTGAGGCCCGTCAGAAATCCTGAAAGAAATAAAGAGAAAAATAGATTAGTAGGGAATTCGTTTTGTTGTTGATGTTTTTGATTTCAGCTTAAAACCATGCATTGACTAAACAACAAGTGTAGCTTAACCAATTATAAAAGAAACTGCCGGAAGGTATCCCAGGCAGCAATATCCTGAAAAGAAAAAAGATAATTAGCAAATGGGATAAAGAATAACAATGCGCGTACTTACCCAGTCAGACGTTTAGATTTGACGTCAGCTAAAGGGGCTGTACGAAATGAGAAACGCTTCGCTTCGATGTTGTTAGTTGCTGGTGTATCGTAACGCGTTCTAGAACAGCCGTAGTATGTAAATATAACCATAGCGATAGGCGAACACTTATTTACGTGTATTTCTTATGGGAAGCCCAAAAACCGCGAAGGCTAGCAACGTGTCGCCAAACTAAAATCTATTTTAATTCCTTGGCGGAAAATGGTGTAGTGTTGTCATCGCTTATCAATTTTGTGAACTCACCACTAGGCATTGTTGTTGCCTGGCCATGTGGATATTATTTTTCTTTAAATAATTGTCCCTCCTTTATCTCATTAACTAGATGACCTACGCCTCTGGGGTTTGGAGGAGAGGATTCTCCCAGCTCGGGGTTATGTGCTATACCCATTTTTTTAACTCCCCTTGCAAATGACTAAAAAAGTCTACTGAATAAAAAATCCCTTTTTCCATATTTTTTGAATGACATCTATATTACTCAAAATAATTTTTTGCTCAAAATTATGTTAAGAATACACGTATTTGCGTTTAAGATATGTGTAATAAAGCAAAATATATTTAATTTCTTGCCAAAAAGTCTTAAATTAGCAACAAAAATTAAAATTTCCAAAATAGGTAAAGTGGTTTGTGTCTTCGCTAAAACAACATTAGAAAACAACTTTAACTTCACACCCTTCCACGAGGGTGGGGGTGTTTCAAAACGACTAACTATTTCGTCCTAAAAATATATTTTTTCTTTACGTTTGAATAATTATGTTTGAATATTTGTGTCGCCTATTGTGATTGATCATATTTTTTGACGTTTGGTTATCCGTAGTTTTGTTTCTCCTTTGATCCTCTTGTTTGTTATCGAATCATTCTCATTTGGAATCAAAAGAGGAAGGTGGAAAACTGCGGTGAGTATTTTGTATTAGTTTTATATGTATTTTATTTACCGTTATTTTACATTTTATAAAAATAAACACATTCCATTTGTTTGTAATCACATTCATACCTAAAATTTGTTTGTGCTTTCAAACTCTTAAATTGGCAAAACCTCCGGACTAAATTGCGGCCAGCAACACTAAATATTCTATTTCTTCATTAAAATTTAGATCATCTCGATTCCAAACATATTTTGCAAGTTCTTCATTGAATACTCTTAGTCATATTTAAAAATTTCTGTTTCTTTGGCAAATTTTTTTCACAGTTTCTCCTTCATTAATTATAATCTTGATAACTTCATGATCCGATATTTTATTGTTTTTATAAATTTCCACCTTAATTTTTAATATGTCCGACACAAAATAATCTATAAAAGTTTTTGAATTGCCTATTATTCTGGTATACTCTTCAACTATTTGTTTCATTCCATTGTTATTTATAATTTTTTCTATTTTTCTTTTGTAAAAATTATTTGTAGACCAGTCTATATTAAAATCGCCCATGATTATTATTTCTTTGTTTATATCACATATCTCTTCAATCGTTTGTGCAAATAGTTCAATGAACTCCGATTCCGAACATCTTGGTGATCAGTAAACTGCAACGATACTCAACTTCTATCCTTTCCTTTTTGCTTCACATGCCATAATCCAATAACTAAAATCTCTTACTTTTTCTATTAACTTCCCAATCTTTTCTGTAGAATAATGACACTGCATCAGTTCTCTTTGAATTTGAATAAAGACATATGTGATTATATGCGGCTATTTCTACTTCACTATCATTGACGTCAATTGTTAAATGGGTCTCAGAAAGCATTATAAAATCGTGATCATGTTTCTCTGCTACAACTTCAACTTGATTGAAATTGTTCATAAGTCCCTGAATATTTATTTGGATAATTGATATTGGCTTTGATTGGTATGCATTGATTCCAGATTTTTTCATGATTACTTTCAGTTTATTTTGGTACACTGGGCATTTTTTGTAAAGGTGGAGTGGTTTTCATCTAGCTTACTACGTTTTCTATTCATGAACACACAGTTTACACATTTTTCAATAGGATTATTATTACATTCTGATGTCAAACAATTTTCGATACGAGTCAAACTGGAGCAACCGACTACAGGAAACAAAGCTCAGCTGCAAAAGTGCCTACTGGAAGAGTTCGAACGGCGCAAAATGGATATCGAAACGCATGAGTTTGATTATAAGGAGGACATTGATGAATCAATACTCGTTAATACCAGCAGTATAGAAACTCCATCTGTGGCTTCGAATGTTGTGGATTACACATCAATGCTCAATGTGTTGAGCAAAATGATGGAAAAAATTCTCGTAAAATGGAAGAAAATTCTTTAAAAATGATAGAACAAAATTCTCTAAAAATGGAAGAGAATTCTAGAAAGCTGCTGGAAAACGCTTTAAAAATGGAAGAAAATTCTAGAAAATTGCTGGAAGAAAATGCCGTAAAAATGGAAGCAAACTCTAGAAAATTGGACGAAAATTCTAGAATTCTCCATGAGAAGGTATGGAGATGCGTGTGGACCAAATAGAGAGTCAAATTGTGGAATTAGATAAGAATCAATGGTGGTCCAGTGCGCGTTATCGAGGGCTCCAAAACCAAACCTCCTGTTTTCGATGGTTCAACTTCATTTGATGTATTCAAATTCCAATTCGAAATGGTTGCTTGTAGAAATTTGTGGAATGATGATGACAAAGTAATTGAACTTCTGTTGGCATTGAAGGGTAATGCAGCCGATGTGATACAAAGCATTCCCGTTACTTCTAGAAATAATTATAATGAAGTAATAGCGGCACTACAATGCAAGTACGGTGGAGAACATAAGCAAGACATCTTTAGACTGGAATTAAGAGGTAGAGTCCAGGCATTCGAGACCCAGACATAAAATGTGCTACATACATATGCGTCACAAAAAGCTACATTTGTTGAAATTGTAACATTTGCCCTTGCACAAAAGACAGCGAGAGTACTACCACGTCCTTATGTTCACAAAGTACGTAAGGTGGAGACCGAGAATAACGAATCAAATTCCGTGATTGATTCAGTGAAAGAAGCCGTTAAGCAGGCAATGCAAGAAATGAAACAGGAGACAACAAAATCAAGAATGAAGTGCTATAACTGTGATAAGCCTGGACATGTTGCTCGCGCATGTAATGCACGTCGTAAGCGATCAAGATCGAAATCGCCATCCACATCAAACAATAGCCATGTGTGGATGAACCCACAGTCCAGTGAATCAGCTCAGCGGGGCAAGAGCTGGCTCCCACATATGATGGCCCACAATCTCCATAGCAATAGTACAACAGCAAAATAACAATTTAACTGTCGCGGGGTTTATTAACGGCGACAAGCGTACATTGACGTTGGATACGGGTGCTGTTATATGTTTTTTTCTATTCTAGTTGTAATATTTAAAATTCTACTTTGTCAAAAACGACTGTGGCAGTTATACAAAATTTAAACGTAGTAGACATAGTTTTAGAAATTCGTTTGAAGAAGAAAGACCCATAAAACAGGCACCTCGAAGTGTTCCTCTAGCAAAACGAGATGAGGTTCAAAAGCTCGTTAAGGAAATGGCGGAAAGTTGTGTAATCGAGTCATCATCAAGTCCTTGGTGATCACCAGTTGTACTAGTCAAAAAGAATAATGGAAGCACCCGTGGACTACAGAAAGTTAAATGATGTCACCGAGAAAGACAGTTATCCACTTCCACGCATTGATGACACGTTGGACACACTAGCTGGAACAACATGGTTTTCCACACATGACTTGCAGAGTGGCTATTGGCACCGAGAAAGACGAAGAAAAGACAGCTTTAATGGCGGTCTATGGCAGTTCAATGTACGTTGGAGCGATTGATGGAGCGGGTGCTAAAGGTTTGCATATCCTGCTTGATATACCTAGACGATATCATAGTTATGGGCAAAACATTTAACGAGCACCTTAAGAACTTGAAGGATGTTATCCAGCAACTGTCGGCCACTGGTCTACGACTTAACGCAAAGAAGTGTTCCCTTTTCCAGCGGGAAGTTAAGTACCTGTGTCATCATGTGACAGCAGAGGGCATATCCACCGATGAAGACAAAATCAAGACTGTAAGAGATTGCAACCGAAAGCCCACTTATGAAATCATTCTGGGCTCAATGGGACAATCTATGTCTGGTCAATGAAATCCTGCAACGTAAATGGGAAAGCAAAGATGGTAAATGCAGCCGAAATTTAATCATAGTACCGGATTCTAAAATAGGAAATGTTTTGACGGAATTCCACAATGGACCTAGTGGAGGTCACTTGGGAATAACCAAAACAGCCGAGAAAGTGAAGCAACGATTCTACTGGGTTGGATGCCAGAATTCAATTGCTGAATGGGTGGCAAATTGCGAGAAGTGCATAAGGCGAAAGGGCCAAGACGAAAAAGTAGAGGTCTTATGCAAGAGTATAGCAATGGACGTTGCAGGGCCTTTTCCAGTAAGTGATTCTGGAGACCGATATGTCCTTGTGGTCATGGATTACTTCAGCAAGTGGCCAGATGTTTATGCCATTCCAAACCAAGAGACGAAGACGATTGTAGACGTAGTCGACAAGAACTGGATATGTCGCTACGGTGTGCCGTCCGAGATACACTCAGACCAAGGAAGAAATTTTGAATCGGCCATATTCCAAGAGATGTGTGACTCCCTTGGTATCAAGAAAACAAGGACTACGCCATTGCATCCACAGTCTGATGGCATAGTAGAAAGGTTTAATCGCACTCTGGAAGAACACCTTCGAAAGGTTGTGGATAACGGCCAACGAGACTGGGACGATCATATACCAAAGTTTTTGCCGTCTTATAGATCAGCCATACATGATTCTACGTCACGAACACTGGCCAAGGTTCTATTCGGAACGGAATTGAAGTTTCCTGTAGATGTGATATTCGGCGCTAAACCTAATGAGCTCGCCATAGAAGAAAACAGTAACAACATACCAAACACGTTTGGCGAAGTTCACGAATCAGTGTGTAACAAAATAACAATGGTCAGCAACAGGATGAAGGCGAGATATGATCGTGCTGCAAATACTGAGGGGTTCCAAGAAGGACTGCTTTTTAAACCACAACGAAAGAAAGGATTGTGTCCCAAGTTGCAAACATAATGGGAAGGCCCCTACAAAATCATCAAGAAGATCAATGATGTTGTATACCGCATTCAAAAGGACGACGGCCCAAGGCCAAAGATGAAAGTTGTTCACCTGCAACGTTTAAGCCCTTACGGGACGGGTTCTGTGCCTATTCGGGACGAACAGGCTTAAGCGGGAGGCAGTGTTACGAATTCGATATTTCTAGATTTTAGATTATTCAAATTAGTTTCCGTTAATTTAAAATTTCAAATTATAATAGTCAAATTACGTCATCACTTGTCAAATCATTTCTTTTTTTGTCTAGTACGTTTCTAAACATCTTTTGTGTTCTTAGTTTCCCAACCGTTCATTCTAAAGTAACCCCTTTTGTTTTGTTATCTTCATTGCTTATTGTTATAGTTGTAGTAATATGACCATAATTATTTATGCCTGTGCGACATCTGCCAGACAGTAGAAAGCTCACGCACACTCACGACGGAGAAATCTTATTCACGCACACTCACGCACGATATTTTTTGGTAGGACTCACGCACACGCACGCTTACGAGAAGAAAATTTGTACTCACGCACACTCACGCACGATAATCGTTTAAATGTCGTGACTCACGAAAAACCTCGTGACTCACGAATAATTTTATGAGTGATTTACCTTTAGAACCTGACTGAAAACACAAGTATGGTTAAAATCGTTTGCGTAATAAAAATCTTACCACCTAGGATGTCACTAAAATTATAAATGAATTCAAATCGTAAGCATTTTATGTTCGTCAGCGGGATTATTTTCGTGAGCGTGTTTTTCCGAAATTCGTTACTCACGCACACTCACGAAGATATTATTTTCGTGACTCACGCTCACGCACGAACATTTTCGTGAGTCACGACAATTTCGTGTCACATGCACACCTCTATTATACAGTAATATAAAAGAGCTGACAAAGGGAGCTGTGAAGTCAGTCGTAAGCTAAAATTCATATATTTAGTATACATAGTAGAGCAAATAAGTGAATCTTATCAGTTAAGCAAATAAATTGTTATTTGAAAAGAACTGTGTTTTAATTATCGGGTCATTAAATACGCCTCAATATAAAAACGTAACGATATAATAATACACTACACTACATAATACACTACAATACCAATTGATAAATAATAATCTTATTAAACATATCAACAAATAAGAAAAAAAAAAAAACAAACAACAAAACACATTATTTGATTGATAATTGATAATTCGATTTCCTTCCTGTTGGTGTCATAAAACAGCATTAAAATGTATTTATATGCGGGCAATTTGAAATTAGGATTGTACTGGACCGCGTGTTAGAATTGATTTCCAGCGGAAGGAATTCACAAAATATCCATTTTAAACTGATAATAGCATATAAATTAAACTGACGATGTGATGCACATTTTCATCCAGAAGTTGTTGATTTTAACAATTTGTTGTTTTTAACAATTTTAATTGGTTGCTCTTGCAATGTTTCTTGTCGATCAGCCACTCATTTTTCATTGGTCAACTCCTTAATGTTTGCAAGAATGTAGCATCCAAAGATTTTAGTTTTTTGCAAAGAGATTTAAATTTAGTGACTTCTCTAAAGTGTTGATTTAATTTTTCATATTGACGTACCAATTATTATATACAATTTCAAGTAGTTCCAGTTAATTGTCCACAATTTTTTCATCCGTCAGCTTTTTAATGTTTTCAAGAACGTAGAATCCATAATTTTAGTTTTCTGCAAAGAGATATACATTTAGTGACTTCCTTAAGGTTTTATTTCATTTTTTATTTTCACTTACCTATTTTTATAAACTATTTGGTTATTTGTCTAAAATGTTCAATTTTTTTTATTTCTTGCAATTGACCACGAACTTCGTTGCACAAATAAGTATTGAAAACCATATGGTTTTTTCGTTGCATGTTAGGGTAGTGTTTTGTCAAAATTTTCTCATATTATCTTCAGCACCTCTTCAAAGATTTCGTCGACATTTTGGCATATTGGAAGTAATTCGTAAACAATTTTAAGACGTATTGAAGATGAGCTATTTCAAGTCAAGTTGAATTTATGTCGAAAATTATATTTACACTCAAACTGAAAAGTTGTTACATTTGAAAAACGCTCATCCTGTGTTTATTGGGACACAACTGAGTTTTTACATTCATTTGCTTTATGACCAAATCCTTTACAATTAAAGCATCGAAGCACTTTCGTTCCATCAAAAACACGACACCTTTCCCATCCAATATTTAATTTCCCCATATTCATTAGTTTATTGTATGTTTTATCATCCACTTGCATTTTAACATTGTTTATTTTTTTTATTTCCTCTCTTTGATTCAAATACTTTTAGAATTTTAAATTCTCCAGTTTCAATTGTTGGATTTTGTTTCTTTATTTTGTTATAAAGTTCATCTTCGTTGTGTTTGAATACCATGTCAGTTACAAAAACAGACATTTGTGGTTTTTTTGGCACTACTATTTCATAGCTATCACTCAAGTTAATTTCAATCACTTCTTTTATTTTCTCTCTTTACTCAGGGGTTTCACTTTCTATTACAACCGAGCCATTTTTTCTACTTTCAAAATTTGCAATTTTTAATTCTGTTGGATTTACTTTTTTATTGAGTTCTTCCTTTGTTACTTTCACATTTTGTTTTTCTTTCGATTTTACTATAAGTGGTATTTTTTGTTGACATCTGGCATCACTCTTTTTTTCTGCTACTGTTTCAGCATATGATTTAGATTTGACATTTATGTCAATCACGATTCTCTTGATTTCACCACACATTCTCTTGTTGCTCTCATCAATTTCTTTACACATATCAACTCGATCAATGTTTCCATACAAATTTGAAATTTCACTGATAGTTTTTTCACATACTTGTTGTGTTTCTTCCATTTTCATAAATCTTTCTTCGTAACGTCTTTTAATTGCATCTAATAATTGTTTTATTTCATTTCCACTTTGTACCAGAGATTGATGGAAATCCTCTTTGTACTCTTTGAGATGTTGTTTGTTTATCTCGACACTTTTCTTTATTTCACATAGGGCTCGATCACCATTTTTAATGTAATTTAGGCATTCATCGCACATGAAACGAAGAAATTTTTTGTTCCTAGATTTTTCCATGCGTATTCGTCTATATCACAGCATTCCAATGTTAAGGCCGGTACTCTGTTCGGTTTTCGCGTTGAAACTCCATACAAAATTAAAAAATGCGAAAAACTAGCGAAATTTTTCCATTTGTGGTACTTTGTTTTTTTTTTTCGAGTTTTTCGCTTATAGCGTGGCGCCATTTGCAATGTGAATTAAGAAATAATTTATTTATTAAAACTATTTGTGTGGGTTTATAACACAAACACGGATTATATTTTTGTTCCGAAACTATACAAAGAATCAAAGGAGTAGCAGATCAATTGCCCAAGGAAAATAAAATGTTAATTTTGTAATAGCAAGCAGCAACCACCAACTTAACTCAATATAGCTCCCTGTAAAATAGCGCTCCAAGTTACCTAAATAAACACCGCTTTCTATAGGTAGAATTACATACCATGCGTTCAACGCGTTAAATGCGTCCGATGATTGAAGAGTTGAAATTTCTCTTTGAAATCGAAAGCTCGAATAGTCTGCCGCAAACAGAAAAAAATCAACCCTTCCATCAACGCACGGATTGACGCATGGTGTGTAATTCAACCTTATGTGCGAAATAATGGTTTCTATAAATTTTTTCCGCAAGTATGAACATAGTACCGGCCTTTATATGATACACCTTTTTGTATGTTCCAGCACACTCAATCCCGGCTGCGCCTCGCATAGGCAGTTTGCATGTTGCGCAATCTGCCATTGCGATTTGCCGATATAAAATTTGATTTCTTCACTAAAAAAACAATATATTTGACATGATAACTTTATTTTTCGTTTGTAAAGTTATCACTTAAAGCTGAGAACTATGTACAGTTTTCAAGCTGAAAACCAGCTTTTTCACGGTTACTTTTCTTAATTAATTAATTTAGAAATATAAAATGATTATCAATCAATTAATTGGATCTTTTCCATCTATTATTTGATAAGACTTGATAAAAATATAATAGTCTTCATAAATATTTTTGTACTTTTAATTTAGTGTTTTGGTGAAAAACCCGAACATAGTACTCACCTTAAGGCCGAAATACAACCAAAAAAGCAGGCGTATGCTTTAGCTTTTTTCTTTGCTTTAAAGCGGCTTCATTTTTTCCAACACACATTGAAAAGCATAATTAGCTCCGTTCGAGAACCCGATAATTTTTGATATTTATTACAAATTTTTACTGGAAGTCGTTCGTTTACACCAAAACGCCAACAAAAGAGAGCCGGAGAGAGACTACATTTGACAGTTATGAGATAGAGAAATTGCAAGTTTTTGCTAGAGATTTTTCCCCCAGTAAAATCTTGCAAACCATAGCATAGTTTGCCAGCTGGTTTATGATAACAAACAAAGTACCAATACAATGCACATGTTCGGCAACTACGATTGGAAGTTAAATATACAGGATTCGTTTTTTGTTTTCAATGTTTTAGCAGCTGAAATTTTCAATGTGCAAATAGTTACTGGATACCGTTCGTGTACTTTTCAGCAATTTTAAGCAAAGAGTGTAAAATACACTCTTATTCTCTTGCTAGTTTTTACTGGATATTTTTTACTGGAAAAGTACGCGAACAGACCTATTGTCGCTTCATAAACATAAACAAACTTATATTTCCATATACAAACCTGGAAGCAACAAATGTTTTTAACGTCAAAAGCAAAGCAGCCTATAGAAGCCGAAAAAGTTAAAATTTATTTTTACGCTTCCGGGCCAAGCTTATATTTATTGTACTCACACCCATATAATTATGAACGTTTCAACTTTTTCCAAATCAAAGAAATAAGTGAAAAATTAAGTTGCGTGTTCATTGTGTGTCGGCCTTTATGTCTTACAACTGTTTTTTGCTTGGATTTAACACGTATATATTTTTATTTTTGTTTAAATTAAAGGGCTCTTTAGAATCACATGTTTACTCAACCAGTGTTGCTAATACACTACAATACTAATTGAAAAATAAATATCTTATTAAACATATCAACAAATAAGAACAATACAACAAAACTTTAAATATATTAAACATTATTTGTAAACACTTTTGCATCGATAATTCGATTTCCTTCCTGTTGGTGTCATAAAACTGCATTAAAATTAATTAATATGCGGGCAATTTAAAATTAGGAACGTACTGGACCGCACGTTAGAATAGATTTCCAGCAGAAGGAATTCAAATAAAATCCATTTTAAAGGTGAGTATTAAGTTCGAGTTTAGCCGCTAATTTTCACTAAAGTGAAAACTAAATGAGTAAAAAACGTCATAAAATTATACATATTTGTCGCAGATTTCATTATAACTTGATGGGGAATATCCCAAACCAAATTTTCACAAAGTTTATATTCCTTAAAATGGATTATTAAAGAAAAGTAATCGTGAAAAAAATTACGATTTTAGCGGCTAAACTCGAACTTAATACCCACCTTAAACTCGAACTTAATTCCCTTAAGCTGATAAAAGGATGTAAATTAAACTGACGATGTGATGCACATTTTCATCCAGAAGTTAATGATATGGTATAATATCCAGTTTATAGCAATTTAATTGGTTTCACTTTGAAATCTTTCTGGACACTTTTTCTTGTCGATAAGCCATTCATTTTTCAGCGGCCAGCTTCATAATGTTTGCAAGAATGTAGCATCCAAATATTTTAGTTTTCTGAAAAGAGATTTAAATTTAGTGATTTCTCTAAAATGTTGATTTAATTTTTCATATTGACTTACCAATTATTATAAACTATTTGAAGCAGTTCCAGTTAATTGTCCAACGTTTTTTCATGGGTCAGCTCTATAATGTTTTCAAGAACCTAGAATCCATAAATTTAGTTTTCGACAAAGAGATATACATATAGTGACTTCCTTAAAATTTTATTTCATTTTTATACCCTCCACCATAGGATGGGGGTATATTATCTTTGTCATTCCGTTTTTAACACATCGAAATATTGCTCTAAGACCCCATAAAGTATGGTATGGTATTGCAAATGGGCCATATCGGTCCACTTTTACGTATAGCCCTCATATAAACGTACCCCCATATTTGGCTTGCTATTGCTCAAAGAGAAGCAAATTTCATCCGATCCGGCTGAAATTTGGTACATGGTGTTAGTATATGGTCTCTAACAACCATGCAAAAATTGGTCCACATTGGTCCATAATTACATATAGCCACCATATAAACCGATCCCCCGATTTGGCTTGCGGAGCCTCTAAGAGAAGCAAATTTCATCCGATCCGGTTGAAATTTGGTACATCGTGGTAGTATATGGTCTCTAAAAACCATGCAAAAATTGGTTTAAATCGGTCCATAATTATATATAGCCCCCATATAAACCGATCCCCCGATTTAGCTTGCGGAGCCTCTAAGAGAAGCAAATTTCATCCGATCCGGCTGAAATTTGGTACATGGTGTTAGTATATGGTCTCTAATGACCATGCAAAAATTCAATTCAATTAAAACATTTATTTAATCAATTAAGCCCTCTTGGACCATACATTGATAGATTTGAAAAAAAGTACAACAAGCTAAAGAAATTACAAATGCAAAGGAAAAAAATCATAGTAATACATAAAACTAATGTGAATACAATATTCTCAATAGCTGAAAAACTACACGCACATTTCTTTACCTAAACACCAAAAAAACGCAACACCACATCAGTGATGATACAAAAACAAAGTTAATTGTTATAATTAAAATACTGAATTAGTTTACTTTTAAAAGCGCTTAGACTTACGGAAAAGTTCTTATAATCGGATGGAATTGCATTCCATAATCTGGATAAACGAATTATGAACGATATTTCAAAAACAAGGTGTGAGAAAGTCTCTATTAGAATTTGAGTATTACGAGTAGAGTTTAGAAAATTAAAACATTGGAGGTAAGCGGTTTCACCATGTTTTATAATGCTAAAGAAAAAACTAAGGCATCTTATGCTTAGGAAGTGCTCAAAAGTACAGCCAAGGAACTGATGCGTGAAATACACATAATTACGTCGGCAGTTACGACCATAGACATACCTTAAAATACTGTGAAATGAAGATTCAAGCCTGCGAATATTTGACCTATTGGTGCCAGTATATACCTCAGCTCCGTACAATATATGAGGCATTAGTAACGAGTGAGCCAACATGTACATTATTTGCGTAGGCAAGATCACATTTATGCTGTACAACTTTTTTTGGATGAGATTTAGTTTGGAGCAGATGTGGGCAATATGCTGCGCAAAAACCAAATTGGAGTCAATTTGATAACCAAGAGAAGTTATGACATCTTTCGAAGAGACTATATGATTCTGCACAGTTATACTTTGAGGAGTATTTTGGCGACGTGAGTAGTTAAACACTATACATTTAGTTTTCGGAATATTAATGTCGAGGTGGTTGCGAGGGGCCCAGTCGCATATCCTCCCAATATCGTCGTCCAAATGTGAAATGCAGCGTGGTAATCCTCCACTAGTACACGTACTCAACAGCTGAAAATCGCCTGTATAAATTCCCATATCTACATGTTGAACACAGAGCCGGACATCATTGACATACAACATGAACAACACAGGACCTAAAATGGTACCCTGAGGAACACCGGCAGAAATTGCATTAACACCAGACACACGACCATCACATCGAATATATTGAGAGCGACCAGACAGGAAAGACAATAAAAGTCTACAAGCTTTAGAAGAAAATTTAAATTCGTGGTAGAGCTTCGAATGTAGTATAATATGGTCGACTGAATCGAAAGCTTTACTCAAATCAAGAGCCGCGAGAATACATGGGTCACCTCTATCAAGTGCCCGCCTAATGTCATCCGTTAGCTTAATCATAAGAGATGTGGTACTATGATGTCTCCTGAAGCCCGACTGACAGTCATAAATTAATGAGTAACGATCAAGATGTTCAATAAGTTGGTCCATTATTATTATTTCAAAGATCTTTGATAAAGCTGGAAGGATAGAAATGGGACGAAAATCAGAACAGTCATTACCACTAGCACCCTTTTTCCTCATCGGCGCCACTCTAGCCAGTTTCCAAGCCATAGGAAATTTATTAGTCAATATAATAGTATTAAACAAGTGCAAAATATGCTGTGATACAAATGGAAAAATCAATTTAACAAATCTAATAGGTATTTCGACAGAACCAACTGCGTTGGACTTAATTCTATATATTGCACTTTCTAATTTTACCATATCTATATTTCTAAAACTAAGACAGTTATTGCGATCATCCTCGTATGTAAAATTTCCTAAGCTATTAACAGGTACATAATGAGGAGTAGTAAAATAATTATTAAGATTATCTAGATCAATATCACAGTTATCGCTATCACAGAAATTAGAATCGAGAACTCCCGTAGAACGAACTCTAGACCACAATTCCTTGTAACTCCTGCAGTTTTGAAACATTCGAAAACCATACGAACGTTTAACTCGTCGAATGGTTCGACGGGCAATAGCTCTATACATCTTGAAACGAGATCTACTTTCGTCGGATCGATTCTCAATAAAATCCCGGTGAGAGAGATCCCTATTAATAATAGCTCGACGTATGTCTCTGTTATCATACCATATAGGCTTGTCATTTCTAATTACTCTTGACCTCAAAGGGACATAGTAATTAAACAATGCATATAAAATATTACTCAGGATTGAGAGTTGTGTGTCAGTATCATTAGTAAAATAAATAGCAGAAAAGTCAGTATTCAATGCAGCGAGAGACAAATCATCCAGTGAAATAGAATCATAATCCCTAAAAACATAAGTAAGATTATCACAATAGGTCGGGATCCTATTTTACAGAAGGATGAATGCTTGTCGTGAATTCAAAGCAGGGAAGTGAAATTGACTGCTGCGGGTGATAGATGAAGTATTACTGACAAGAGTATAGTCAATCATTGTAAGCACATTTCTTGTGAGATCATAGTGCGTTGGGACGTTATTATGCAGCACAGAGAGATTGCAGCGGGTTAACATCAATTTAAGACAGGAATACTTTCTACGATCTAAGATATCACAGTTAAAATCACCTAAAATAATTACATCAGGAAACCGTATAATAAATTCTGAAATGTAATTCTCCAGGGCATCTAAATTACCACTGGGCAAATACACCACACCAACAAGTAACTCATATCCGCTGGACACTATTTTCAAGAACAGCGCCTCACAAGAATTCGGCTCGGATAAAGTTGAAACAACCTTGGCATGTAGGTTCTTGGAAACATATAGCCCGACACCCCCTCCTCTCATTCCTAGGCGATCATTCCTAAAAAAGTTGTAGCCCGGGATTTGCACGGATCTGGAAGGAACATATGGCAAAATAAAGTCGGATAGCCTGGACAACGTACCGTTCATACCACAAATACACCCGCAATCCTGACCTGACTCAAATGAAATTATTAAAAGCCAAGTCAACCTTGCCAAGCATCCCACATAGTATCCACCAAAAAAAAAAATTACCCGAGTAAAATCGTAACATGAACAACCTATGAATCCTAGCAATCCGACAACTAACCCACCAAAAATAGTGAAGAAATATCTAGTACATAACTACCAGGTTAATTTGCTTTGCAATTTAACCTGGTTAACTAACCCACCCACCCAGCCATAACGGTAAAGTTACAAAGCAGCATGCGGCGTACCAAAAGCTGGCGTACCAGTTGGAATTATAGATGTTGGCGCGTTGCTTCTTCGCCCAAAACGACGCCGAATTATGCCATCATTTGATTCCGTCTCACCAGCCAACGTAGAGAGTTGTTCGAGATTACACGTTTTAGAACCATCTTTATGCGTGACATTAGCTGCAGGAATAGATGATATGAGGCGAAAGCTTTTAATTACACGTTCTTTTTGTAAGGCACGACATAAACTCTTAGCCTTAATAGCCGCAGGAGGTAAATTTTCATTTAAATAAACCCTGGATTCTATATCTGTTGGAAGTAATTGATTCAGCTTAAGATCTCTCTTGGCGAAATACTTTTTCATAACATCATCCCTCTTCATCGCAGAGCAGAATTTGATCAACAGTGTTTTTTTAGTTTTTCCCAACCAGAAACAGCTGTCAAAATCGTCAATTTTCACATTTACACCAACTGCTTTTGCTATATTTTGAGCCATAACAATTGGTTCTGCGGTCGGAGGTAGGCCATATACGAGAATATCGTTCCGGCACTGCAGATGTCTTATTTTGTGAATTTCCCGATCGATTGCACTAAATTTAGCATTACATTGTTTCTGATGTTCAATACCAGCAGCTCTTTCTGCATCAACTGAAGCTTGTATTGAGGCTAGTTTTGAATGAATTTCCCTTTTTATGGGATCTAGACTGCCGTCAATTTCTTTTTTGATTGTTGCCGGCAATGTTTGTATTAAATTATCCAGCTTCGAAGTTAAGTTTTCAAGAGACTTCCAAATATTATCGTCTTGCTGTACCATACTGAATGAAGCACACTGAAGACACCTCCATTTAATAGTTTTATTCTTTGTCAAAAGATTAAAAGCAGATGTTGATAAATTAGAACATTGATCTTTATGATACCAGTTGTTGCATATGTAACAACAGACACCACCAGTTGATTTGGTTACGTTCTCGCTGCATTTAGGGCATGCAATTGTTGTTGTAGGTGCCATTTTAATAATGTGTGCAATAAACAAAACAAACCAAACAGCGGCAGCAGAAGAGTCCAAGATGTATTTTGCAATATTTTTTGTTAATACCAGAGGAGTTGAAAATACTCGATGCTACTCGTGCACTAGATATCCAAACGGTCTTTTTGAAGTGGTATTTGATTTAAGACAACTTCAAGTTATATTTTATTTTACCAAAATTAGTCAGCAGATGGAAATATTTACTCTTGCATGGACAGAGTTGCCAAGCCAAAAAATCAAATTGGTCCACATCGGTCCATAATTTTATATAACCCCCATATAAACCGATCACCAGATTTGACTTCCGGAGCCTCTTGGAAGACCAAATTTCATCTGATTAAGTTGAAATGTGGTACGTGGTGTTAATATATGGCCTCAAACAACAAAAATTGGTCGAAATCGGTCAATAATTATATATAGGCCCATATAAACCGATCACCAGATTTGTCCTCCGGAGCCCCTTGGAAGAGCAAAATTCATCCGATTCGGTTGAAATTTGGTACGTGATGTTAGTATATGGTATCCAACAACCATGCAGGAATTGGTTCATATCAGTCCATAATTATATATAGCCCCCATATAAACCGATCCCCAGATTTGGCTTCTGGTGCCTTTTGGAGAAGCAAAATTCATCCGAGTCAGTTGAAATTTGGTACATTGTGCTAGTATATGGCCGTTAACAACCATGCCTAACTAGTTCCATATCGGTCTATAATTATATATAGCCCTCAGATAAATCGATCCCCAATCACACAAAAATTGGTCCATATCAAGTTCATAATTCTATATAGCCCCGATATAAGCGACCCCCATATTTTAATTCTGGCTCTCTACGTACCGTGCAAAAGTCCATGTCGATTCGTAATTATTTATAGATACCTATACATAACTTTTTTGTTTAATTTATACCACGTATGGACTAACTCACAATTTAGAAAACGATGTTAAGAAGTTTTAAGATACCACAACCCAAGTAATTCGATTGTCTTTCGTAGAAGTTTCTACGCAATCCATGGTGGAGGGTACATAAGATTCGGCCTGGCCGAAATTACGGCCCTATATACTTGTTTTATTTTCACGCACCTATTATTATAAACTATTTGGAGTAAATTCAATTATTTGTCTAAAATTTTCCATTTTTTTATTTCTTCCATTTGACCACGAACTTCGTTGCGCAAAAAAGTATTAAAGCCCACATGTTTTTTTCGTTGCATTTTAGGGTAGTGTTTTGTCAAACTTGTCTCATATTATCTTCAACACCTTTTCAAAGATTTCGTCAACAAACTGAAAAGTTGTTACATTTTGTGATATACCTCTGTGTAGAAATCGCGGAATTGGTACGCTGTTCGCGGCTGCGGCTTAGCTCGCCGGATGGGGGAGTTCTTCTTCCGCGGAGGCATCTTAGTGTTCGCGTACCATAAATTCAAAATTCAAATATAACGGTCCGTTACAGATGAGTAGAGAAAAAATTAAGCCGGAAATGAAATGTGAAATTTAGAAAAATTCTAACTCTTACATTTCAAACTCGATTTTGAATTTCGGCTTTGTTTTGAGACAGATGTTTTCGTCTCATTAGGCTTAGCCCGCCCCATATGATTTTTTTTAATAATAATTTGTTTTTGAAATAATAAAAGTGATTTTTATCTAATATATTTACATAAATATTTTAATTGGGTTAATATTATTTAATGTATGAATCTAAAAAAAAAATAATATTCATAAATCAAATATAATTATTTTAAATTATTTATAGAAGTGGTATTAACATAAGCAAGAATAATAAAAAAGCATTTAAATCTTGTCGAATGCACGTTATAAGTAGAGAAGATTTATATTATGTAAGTTTAAATAATAGGAATATATTTTTTTGTTTAATTTGTAATTTGATATAAAAGAAATTCTATTTAATATTTTTGTTTGTTTAGTTGTTCGGGAAATAGTATTATATTTATTTTTTCTTTAAGATAATTTTAATAAATTATTCAATATTTTATAATGTTAAATATATTATTTATTTAAACCGTTTTATTTTTAAAGTTTGCTTTAAATAAAGTATTAATATTAGCCTTTATTTGTTGTAATTTTCAAATAAACAACTAATGGCTAATAATTATTTTATGCACTGAAAAAAATATTGTCGTGAGGTCAAAGATTTCATGTCTTTAAAATACGAATACAAACTTTGCTTAGCGTAGAAGACGCATTTCTCTAAAATAAAGTTATTTTCCTTGTCCGAAAGTCGATAAACTTTTCAACGAAGTCGTATTGTCCTTATAATTAAGTGATTTGACTTAAAAATGGGTATCATAACATGAAAGAAAAAATGTTTGGACTAAGGTCAACTTGACTTTAATAATTTAGAAAAAATCTTTAAATTTAATGAAATTGTCTTTAAATTTGTTGTCTTTTTGCATCTTGACTACAAAGCAAAAAATCGTTCAAATATAGGACATGTTTTTCAAAACTTTATTTTAAAGAAGTTTTTTACTTCAAACATAGCATAATTTCTACTGGAAGTCGAGTCCTAATTTGGAAAATAAAGTTGTCGTTAACTCGTTTTTAAAGGACTTTTATAGCATATGAAGAAAAAAAGCTGAGAAAGCGAAAAATTAAAATTTGCTTCCTAGAAGCAAGTACACAAAACCTAAATTTAAAAGAGGATTGTGTCTTAAAAGTATCCTTACTTGTATTCTCCGCTTCTTTGGCTCGGAATCAATACCAAACTTTTTAAAGTAAAGACAAAATCTTTGGAACCGAGTATGCTTTTTTTTCAGTGTGTATTTAAATATTAGTTCTAGTATTGTATGTCAATTTTATATATATTTTGCAATTATTTTACTTTACTATATAGTTTTATTTATCTCTATTTTTTTATTTATTTAATTCCAAATGTTCTGTATTCGAAATTTGCCTTTTCTTTAAATTGGCGTATTTACTTTATTTTATATTATATTATATTATTTTATTTCATTTATTTATAGATTATTGTAGTTTTTATTTATATTCTTTTATTAAATTATTGTGTTGCAATTATTTTTATATTTATTTATTTTGTATATTTATTTTATTTATTGTTCATATTTATTAAATACCAATTTGGAAATTTATATAATTTATTTATTTATATTTATTAATTTATTTATTTGTATTTATTTATTATTTATTTATTTATTTTTTTTTTGTTAAAATGTTATATTTGAATATTAGTTTTTTAAAAATCTATTTAATTTTCTTCATTCATTAATATAATTTTATAATTATTTTTTTAAATTAATTTAATTTGATTTTTATTAAATTTTAGGTTTGTTATTATAATTTTCATATTTTTAGTATTTATTGTACTTTCATCTTTTTTTATTTATTTATTATATATTCTTTTCTCATTAGTGTATGTTGTTGTTTTATGTTATAATTTTGATTTGATTAGAAAGTTTTTTTTCTTTTGTATAATACAAGCTATATAAGTATAATTAACAGACATACACTTTCATATAGTCGTTTTAGTACATTTTAAGACACTTAAAACATTATCATTGTTATTGCGTGTTATTTATTTTTTTTGTGTGTAACAATAATCGACTTTTTGTATTTAAATTAAAATCATTCAGCTTTCCAACATTTCTTTTAATTCAGTATTCCAATGTATTTTGATTTTAACAACATTTTAATAAAGCCTTTAAATCTCGGTTTTTATTATTTTTTGGTTTTAATGTCATAACTTTCAACATTTGTTAGTATTTCTCTTAACTGTTGTTTTAATTAGTTGACCTTTAAACTTTTAATTATATTTGCTTAGTTCGGCTTGAGGTCATGTGAATAAAAACAGATGTTGTTGTTTTTTGAGTTGTATTTTTATATTTAAAATTTTCCAATATTTCGAGACATCTCCGATGCTCGTCTTCAGGGAAATTAATTTAAATTTAAAGAACAGTGAACTTCTTTACAAGGGAGTATATTTACAACTGAATATACTCCCTTCGGTTTCCGCAGCGAAATTCCATACAAAATCACAAAATGCGAAAAACTAGCGAAATTTTTTTCCATGTGTGGTACTTTATTTTTTTTTCGAGTTGAAAAACTGACGTAAACCGCGAGTCAGTATTTTCATAACATGGCGCCATTTGCAATGTGAATGAAGAAATTATTTATTAAACTGATTTGAGTGAATTTATAACACAAATGTGGATCGGATTATTATTTAAAGGTGAGTACTATGTTTTTTCACCAAAACACTAAATTAAAAGTACAAATATATTTATGAAGACGATTATATTTTGATCGAGTCTTGCAAAATAATGGATGGAAAAGATCCAAGGAATTGACAGCAAATAATTTTATATTTCTAAATTAGTTAGTTAAAAAAATAACCGTGAAAACAAGCTGGTTTTCAGCTTGAAAACTGAACATAGTACTCAGCTTAAAAATGTAATCAGAGCAATTGATAAAACAAAATATAACATGGAGCGGTATTTCCGTAATAAACTAGCAACCACCATCTAGCCGTTTCCTACTATATGGTGATATATAAATAATGTATATAACATGGAATTTAAACAGAAATGTTAATAAAATAAAAGCTTTATGTAAACAAAAGGAGGCAATGCAATTGATGTTAGAAAACAAGCACTTCAACCAACATGTATAATACGTGATAGCAACGAATGGAATCACCAGAATTAATTGCTTTGTTCCAAAAAATAAAATACGGCATTGTAAAATTAGTTTTTTTAATCCAAAGCTATTTGAAAAATTATGGTCATGCTTCTTCTTTTCCAAATCAAATATCATGTGTTCGTGTGTGTGTAAACCATAGATAACTAAGTAATAGATGACCCATCGGTGTCAAACGCTGTCTGACAGTTCCCAAAATGAGCTATTTTATCCACAATTTGAACATTTTTCATTTTTCAATATTCAAAAGTTCATATTTGAACAAAAAATTGCGACTGAAACCGCGAAAATACAAAATTTAATTTTGAGCAAATTTTCTCTTTACGAAAAACACAAAACGAAATGTCAGAAAATTCATTTGCGCTTCTTCGGTCGGAGAGCGACGGGCCATCTATTAGTTAGGTTATCTATGGTGTAAACAATCGAGCCACAAGTTGCGTATGTAAAGGGTGGTTAAAATTTCAAGGGCCGATGTTGATTTTGAATAAAACACAAACTATTTAGGAAATTATTGTAATTTTATTTTATTATGATATATTGGTATTACTCAATTATGTGTGGAACAAAATATCGGTCAAATGGGCGCCGCAACCTCGGTGGCACACCTTCATCCGATGGTCCAAATTTTCGATGACGCTGAGGCATAATGGAGGTTCTATACCGTTAATGTGCCGAATTATCACATCCTTTAGCTCTTGAATTGTTGCTGGCTTATCGACGTACACCTTTTCTTTCAAATAACCCCAAAGAAAAAAGTCCAACGGTGTCAAATCACATGATCTTGGCGGCCAATTGATATCGCCATTACGTGAGATAACACGGCCATTGAATTTGTTGCGCAAAAGAGCCATTGTTTCGTTAGCTGTGTGGCAAGTGGCACCGTCCCGCTGAAACCACATATCGTCCACATCCATATCTTCCAATTCGGGTCATAAAAAGTTCGTTATCATCTCACGATAGCGAACACCATTCACAGTAACTGCCTGACCGGCCTCATTTTGGAAAAAATACGGCCCGATGATGCCGCCAGCCCATAAACCGCACCAAACAGTCACTCTTTGTGGGTGCATTGGTTTTTCGACAATCACTCTTGGATTCTCATTCGCCCAAATGCGGCAATTCTGTTTATTGACGAATCCACTGAGGTGAAAATGTGCCTCATCACTGAAGATGATTTTCTTCGAAAATTGATCATCCACTATTGCCATTTCTTGGAACCATTCTGCCCATTCACGACGTCCATGGTTCAAATTGAGTAAGTCTGAAATAGAGAAATGTCAAATAGAATTCGGAAAAAAAACTTGGCGTTTATGTGTGGTTCACATTCAACATCGGCCCTTACAATTTAACCAACCTTTATATGTAATTATTTTTTGTCTTTTGCGATGTTGTCAATAATATAACGCTGAAATAAACGCAAAAAAGTACAAAAAATGGCTGTTTGTTTCCTTGAAATTATATTGTCAACACTATTATTTTTCTACGCGAAAGAATGATTTAGGGGAACTTTTCCGCGCCAACAAACATAGTACCGGCCTTAATACACTACAATACTAATTGAAAAATAATAATCTTATTAAACATATCAACAAATAAAAACCGGTACTCTGTTCGGGTTTCGCGTTTAAACTCCATACAAAACCAAAAAATGCGGAAAACTAGCGAAACTTTTTCCATTTGTGATACTTTGTTTTTTTCGAGTTGAAAAACTGATGTAAATCGATCAGTCAGTATTTTCATAACATAGCGCCATTTGCAATTTGAATTAAGAAATAATTTATTTATTAAACTGATTTTTGTGAATTTATAATGCAAAAGTGGATCGGATTATTATTTAAAAATCTGTTCGATTGATAAAACAAAGTATAACATGGAGTTGTATTTCCGTAATAAACTAGCAACCAACATGTAGCCGCTCGCTACTATATACATAAATAATGTATAAAGGCCGGTACTCTGTTTGTTGGTGTGAAAAAAGTTCCCTCAATCATTGTCTCACGTTGAAAAATGATAGTGTTGACAATATATTTTGAAGGAAAAAAACAGCCATTTTGGAACGCAAAATGTCACGAAATGATTACATATAAATAGTTATTGACTATCATATTCACCTATCACCATCAAGTACCACTAGTTACTCCCAAATCTACTCGACATGTATTTAACTGGTGAATTTAATATGGGGATGTCATTGGAGGGTTCCAATTGGATATCTTTAGCATTACGTTTAGCACAAGAAATAAGTAGTAACTGTGGGATACATATATAAATAGCATCATTTCAGTATTGTAATAATTAGACCACAAATCGATTAAAATATAATTTGCGTTTTTATTAAATTGTTTTGTAATGATCTGCAAATAACTTCTTGCTACGAAGCCAACAGAAAACTAACTAAATTATGAGTTTCTGAAAATTCTAAAGTATTGAGATGAGCATTGTTGCTTTTTTGTTCTTCACAATAAAGGATAATTATCTCAGAGAGCTGTACAAATTGTCCAGCAAATAAGAGAATTCTCCCGCGTCTATTTTACAGGCAACCAGTTATCTGTGTTATAATTATTCGACTATTCCATAGATTACTTATCTCCTCTTAAATAAGCAGCCAACCTTGTAGTTGTTTATATAAATAGCGAAAATGCGACAATGGCTTCTTGCCGAACAAGCGGGTAGTTAGGTTATCTGTGGATTTACACAAACACGTACGTACATACATAATAATTAAATTGAAAAAGAAGAAGCAGAAGTTATTTTACCCCGGTACTATACATGTTGGTTGAAGTGCTAATGCTTGTTTTGCAACATCAATTGCTGTGCTCCTTTTGTTAACATTTTGTTTTGTGTTTATTATCCCGATGTCCAGTACAAATTAAACGATTGTAAAATATAATTCACCAAATAAAACTTTTATTTTGTTAACATTTGTGTTTAAATTTCATGTTTTAGGGCCGGTACTCTGTTCGGTTTTCGTGTTGAAACATTTTTTGATTTTGACGGCGCTTCTGAGAATCCCCACCACGTCGAAAATAATCGTATACGACATCCAAAACTCGTCGGAAAAGCGCCGTCACTATTGAGAAGTTGTATCACGCCAAGTTACTAAAGGGTGATACGGTCAAAATTTGGTCAAGGGAAAACGCGTGTAAATCGGTGAAATCGTTTATTTAATAAATCAAATTAAATTTTTTTTCAAGTTCAATTAGTATAAAATTCAGGAAAAATATTCAGTTAGGATTTCGCTTTTCCAAATCCGAATTGCCGGACCTCACGCTTGACACCTGCCATCAGATTTTGTACAACCACCTTGTCCACCTTCTTCGCCGCCAGTTTGCTTTGAACTGCTGCTCGTCCTTAGCAGTTTTTTGGTGTTCTGTAGGTTCCGCTTGACAATAGCCCAGTATTTCTCAATTGGGCGGAGCTCTGGCGTGTTGGGAGGGTTCTTGTCCTTGGGAACCACCTGCACGTTGTTGGCCTTTGCCATTACGGCCTTTTTACCGTAATGGCAAGATGCCAAATCCGGCCAAAACAGTACGGAACAACCGTGTTTCTTCAGGAAAGGCAGCAGACGTTTATTCAAACACTCTTTCACGTAAATTTCTTGGTTGACAGTCCCGGAAGCTATGAAAATGCTGCTTTTCAAGCCACAGGTACAGATGGCTTGCCAAACCAGATATTTCTTTGCGAACTTTGACAGTTTTATGTGCTTGAAAATATCTGCTACCTTTCCCCTTCCTTTTGCCGTATAAAACTCCTGTCCCGGAAGCTGCTTGTAGTCGGCTTTGACGTAGGTTTCGTCGTCCATTACCACGCAGTCAAACTTCGTCAGCATCGTCGTGTACAGCCTTCGGGATCGCGCTTTGGCCGTCGTATTTTGTTTATCATCGCGATTTGGAGTCACTACCTTTTTGTAAGTCGATAGTCCGGCTCGTTTTTTGGCTCGATGCACGGTTGTAGACGATACACTCAGCTTATTTGCGTCATCTCGGAGAGAGAGTTTAGGGTTTCGCTTGAAATTACCGGCAACTCTCTTTGTCGTCTCACCGGCTTCCGGTTTTCGATTTCCCCCCGATCCAGACTTCCTGGCTGTCGACAAACGTTCCCCAAACACTTTAATTACATTTGTAACCGTTGATTTGGCAACTTTTAGTGAGTCAAGAAATACGTCAAGTTTATATTGACCAAATTTTGACCGTATCACCCTTTACAAAAAAGTATTGCATGATTGCAATTATTAGGTGCCTTTTTTAACAAATTTAGAACGACGCCAATAAGAGCCCCTTCAAACAATCAGAAAAAGTGCATTTTAAGATAGTTGTAAAATAATCATTGTGGCCAAGTAAGACATGATTGTTTAGATGTTTATTAATTAAATTAAACATTTATAAATTCTTATAAATATAACATTTATACGACTATCACATCACATCACATTTAACATATTTTTATGCATTAATAAGGACTTTTCTAAGGACTTCGTTTGCGAAATTGGGTGCAGATAACTACCATCTATGGAAATATAAATTGGAGTTAATCTTGCGAAAAGAAAGTTTATGGAGCTGCGTTTCTCAGCCCATGCCGGCTACACCTACAGAAGCTTGGAAGAAACAAAATGAAGATGCGACGGTAATTATTGGACTTTCAGTCGAAGATGCCCAATTAATGCTAATACAGAAAGCCAAAAGTGTCCATGAGCGTGGAAAATTCTTCAGAGCCATTATGAGAAGAATACCCTTGGAAGCAGCGTAAGAATAATGAGGCAAATATGAAATGGCTATTCGAGAAATTAGAAGCCATAGGTGAGGCTTTCTCCGAACGATGGTTAGTAGCAATGTTGTTAAGTAGTGTGCCAAGCTCGTTTGATATGCTCGTTACTGCACTGGAAGCCAGAAAAATTGAAGAACTTACAATTAAAGTGGTCGAGAACTATTTGATTGAAGAATGCGAACGTCGTAAATGTGATGTACCAACAAATTCAATTTTGAAATGCACCAAACCTGAGGATGATCGTGGCAGCAAGCGATGTCATTTTTGCAAAGCTAAAGGCCATTTCAAGAAAGATTGCTGGAAATTCAAAAAGCTTAAGAATAAATCTGACAGCAACAAGAAAGCTAATGAAGTGAAAGGATTAGAAACAGGTAATAGTAATTATTGTTTTTCGGAATGTGGAAAAAGCTCGGAATGGATTCTTGATTCGGGAGCTACCAGTCATATTAGCTCTGAGAGGTCGTATTTTTCGTCGATTAATAATACCATAAAGGAATCCGTCACAGTAGCTAATGGCGATAGCATCCAATCAAGCGGTAAAAGAAGCTGTGAAATACAAATTCTCAATTCAAAAGAGATATTTCATGTCAAACTCGATGACGTACTTTACATACCATCCTTTCATGGAAATCTTATATCTGTTAACAAAATAATGAAGAAGGGATTTAGCGTTGTATTCAAAAACAACTGTGCCAGTATACAGACCCAACAAGGAAAAGAAATCGGAGTAGCTCACATGAGTTCAGGACTCTTCCAACCACGAAAAATGCAAAAGGCATTTGTAAGTGAATGTAAACATTCAAATTGCCAACATTATTGGCATAAGCTATTTGGACATCGTGACATTGATACCATCAAGGAGATGGAAAAGCGAAATCTAGTAGATAAACTCAAGATTGACGATTGTGGTATACGTACAGTCTGTGACGTTTGCGTCAAATGTAAAATGATTATTTTTCAAAATAATCCACATCAAAACGAGAACGAATTTTGGGTCTGGTCCACATAGATGTTTGCGGTCCAATGCAGACCAGTGACCAGTGGAAAGAAATATTACATAACCTTTTATAACGGTTCACTATCGTATATTTACTTAATTCTAAGGATGAGGCATTTGAAAAATAAAATGTTTTGTGGAAATGTTATATAATAAATTTTCAAGGTATCCATCAATCTTGAGATCAGATAACGGCGGTGAGTACACTGGGAATAAAGTAAGAAACTATTTAGAAAATAAAGGCATACAGTACCAATATACTGTTCCGTACTGTCCACAACAAAACGGAATCGCCGAAAGGAAAAACAGGACACTTGTAGAAATGGCAAGATGCATGCTAGAGGAAGCGAAACTGCGGAAAACCTTTTGGGGCGAGGCTATAATCACCTCAAACTATATGCAAAATCTATTATATACAAGATCTCTCAGTGTTACACCATATGAGCTGTGGGAAGGAAAAAGTCCTGATATACAAAATCTGAAAATTTTTGGTACAAAAGGCCACGTGTTGATCCCAAGCGAGAAGCTTAGAAAACTGGACACAAAATCAGAATTACTTACATTTGTGGGATACAACGAACATTCAAAAGGGGACCGCATGGTTAACACTACGACCAAGAAAGTAACAATTAGCACGGATGTAAAGTTCATTGAAAATGAAAGCAACCATACCAATGTCAAGCAAAATGAAACTTCTGAAATTCCAGTTTCGATCCTTCCTATCAGTAAAAATAAATCCAACAATGATGTAGCAGAAATAAATGATGTTCAATCAGAAGATGATCAATTTTTCGAATGTCCCAGTGGATATTCAAACGTCGAAGATGATCAACCGAATCTGGAGCGCAGGTCAACTCGTAGAAACTTTGGTAAACCAGCCGAAAAGTATGGTTACAACACTGTTGTCCATGACGAAAATTTTATGCAACCAAAGTCCTATAAAGAAGCTCTTAAATCAGATCAACGTGAAAATTGGATCGAGGCGATGAAGGAAGAGTTTTCCGCTTTAAAGGAATCTGGGGCGTGGGACTTGGTTAAACCACCCGAAAACTTAAATATTGTCAGTTGCAAATGGACATTTAAGCTAAAGCGCGATGCAGAAGGAAAAGTTCAGAGGTTTAAAGCTCGCTTAGTAGCCCGCGGATTTAGCCAGAAGTATGGTATGGACTTCGAAGAAGTCTATCCGCCAGTTGTGAAACAAGCCACTGTACGAACTTTAGTTTCTGTGGCAGGCGTAAAGAACATGTCAGTTGTTCACTATGATGTTAAATCGGCATTCTTGAATGGGGACTTAACTGATGTTATATACATGTCCCAGCCCCCAGGGTTTACAGAAGGTGATCAAAACCTCGTGTGCAAATTACGAAAGAGTATATATGGCTTAAAGCAAGCTGCACATATATGGAATAGCACTCTCCATAACGTTTTATGGCAAAGAGGATTTCAACAGTCATAGGCAGATTTCTGTTTATACACCAAAAGTGTCAACGAGGAAGGGATTACCTACATTTAAGTGTACGTTGACGATATTTTGGTGGAGAAGTTAAGTATTGGAGAAGTTAAGCATTATTTGGGATTGGAAGTATTCAAAGATGAATCGTCAAATTTCTGTTTGCGCCAGAGAAATTTCATCAATAACTTGTTGAAAGAATATGGCCTTGACCAGTCAAAATCCTCAAAATATCCAATGAATCCATCGTACGGAAAATGTGAATCTGAGAAACTGCAACAAGAAATATCAAAAGCTTATAGGATCTCTCTTATACCTTAGCGTAAATTCAAGACCCGATATCGCAGTATGTGTACCCATTCTCGCACGAAAAGTAAACGAGCCTTGTCAAGAGGACTGGTTGGAAATTAAGAGAGTACTGAAATATTTAAAGGACACAGCAGATCATTTTCTTCGTCTTAGCTAGCCTGGAAACGATGCAAACGATCTGCAGGGTTATGCAGATGCCAGTTGGGCAGAATATGCGAAAGACAGGAAGTCAAATTCCGGTTACATATTTCAAATAAATGGTGGTGCCACTAGTTGGTCTTGCAGAAAGCAGACATGCGTTTCTCTGTCTTCAACAGAATCCGAATTTATCGCTCTCTCTGAAGCATGCAAGGAAGCCATTTGGCTTCGGAAATTATTGAATGATATGAAGATTATTCAAAATGGCCCAACTACCATCTTTGAGGACAATCAAAGCTGCCGTCGCATCATTAAGGACGAAAAGCTTAGCAATCGCACAAAACATATCGATACTAAAATTCACTTTGTCAAAGATCATGTCGAAAAGGGGAATGTCGCTTGCGTTTATTGTCCAAGTGAGATGATGGTTGCAGACATAATGACAAAACCATTACCAGCAACAATTATGGAAAAATTCCGAACTTCCATTGGCGTTGAAATCGATTGAGGAAGGGTGTTGGAGTACCAATCGAAATCAACTCTACTGTTTAAATACTTTACTTTTATTTCAATTCATAACATAGATGGCTATGACTAGAATACACATTTTTCCATATTGTCATTTTTAAATAATTTTGTCAGTCCTAAATAAAATTCCCTTACATAAACTTTGTGCGTGGTACTTAGAAAGAAATAAAATTTCACAATTGCGTATCTGCAATATTCATACGCTTCCCCCATCACAGTTGGCGATTGTTGCAGTGTCACTTACGAGTCTGTGGTAGCTATGAGGATGAAATGCAACTTTGAAATGCTGGCAGGGTTTTCTCATATTATCTTCAACACCTTTTCAAAGATTTCGTCAACATTTTGGCAAATTGGAAGTAATTCACAAACAATTTGAAGATGTAGTAAAGATGAGCTCTTTCAAGTCAAGTTGAATTTATTTTACCGCCAAACTGAATGTTCCCAATAAACACAAACGTTTGAAAAATGCTAAATTTCAACAATTGTTCAAACATTTTTTCAAAGGATTAGTGTAATATACAAGTTGAGAAATTGTTGAGAAAATCGCGTTCTCAACAAAAAAAAAACGACATTACCCTCAACAGTAAAATTCAGCACATTAGCAATAATGTCTCAAGTGTTATCCTCAACATGAAATGCATCACTACTAAATAACTTCTCAAACAATTTTCGATGGGAGTCAAATTAACATCGTTGCAAATACTTTGCAACCAAAATTTTTTTGAATGATATCCCCACTTCAAATTGAAAGTCAAAGCCAAAATTCTATGAATTTTGAATAATTTATTCATTTTCGTCAAAATAAAATATTGTTACGTTTTTATATTGAGGCGTATTTAATTACCCGATAATTACAACACAGTTCTTTTCGAATAACGACAATCTACAATTTATTTGTTTAACTGATTGGTTTCACTTATTTGCTCTACGATGTGTTCTGTATAAACTTTAGCTTACGACTGACTTGACTGCTCTCTCCGCTAGGGGTTTATATACCGAGATATGACGATTTCGAATGTTCTCGCTAATTGGCCCACAACCTTCTAGATTAATCTACTAGCTGGTAGATGTGCACGGGTGACATCGCACATATTTATCGACTTATGTTCATTTTCTCGACTATCTAGAACTTTCTATGGGGCGTTATTATACAGGTGATATGGCACACATACTTTTAGGCTTATTCTCATCTTGGCTAGTGCATCCCACCATCTGGTAAATGTCGTGCAGGCATAAGGGATTATGGTCATATTACCGATATTTATAACAGTAAAACAAAAGGTGTTACATTTACAATGAACGATTGGAAAACTAAGAACACAAAAGATGTTTAGGAAAGTACTAGAAAATAAAGAAATGACTCTAACAAGTTATGACGTAATTTGAAATTTAAATTAAGGAAAACTAATTTAAATAAACTTAGATCTAGAAATATCAAATTAGTAACAATATTGTTACGAATTTGTGGACCATATCGAAATCCAAATTGGGGAGCTTGATAAGAAAATTATTTCTGTGGATGAGAAAATTATTGTTCATGATGAGAAATTTCTACACATTGAAAGAAAAATGTCAGAGCTGGAAATTAAAGGTGGACCAGTGCGCGTTATCGAGGGCTCCAAAACCAAACCTCCTGTTTTCGATGGTTCTACTTCATTTGAAAATAAAGAAATGACTCTAACAAGTTATGACGTAATTTTATCGTTACAATTTGAAATTTAAATTAACGGAAACTAATTTAAATAAACTTAAATCTAGAAATATCAAATTCGTAACACTGCCTCCGCTTAAGCCTGTTCGTCCCGAATAGGCACAGAACCCGTTCTGTAAGAAGCCAAACGTTCCAGGTGAACAACTTTCATCTTTGACCTTGGGCTGTCGTCCTTTTGAATGCGGTATACATCATTGATCTTCTTGAGGACTTTATATGGGCCATCCCACTGCGTTTGTAGTTTAGGACACAATCATTTCTTTCGTTGCGGTTTGAATAGCAGAACCAGTTGTCCTTCTTTAAAGCCCTCATTGTTCGCTGCACGATCATATCTCGCCTTCATCCTGTTGCTGACCATTTTTATTTTTTTTCGCACTGATTCGTGAACTTTACCAAATGTGTTTGGTATGTCGTTACTGGTTTCTTCCATGGAGAGCTCATTGGGTGTAGCGCCGAATATCAATTCTCCTGGCAACTTCAATTCCGTTCCGAATAGGACCTTGGCCGGTATTCGTGATGTAGAATCATGTATGGCTGATCTATACGACAGCAAAAACTTTGGTATATGATCGTCCCAGTCTCGTTGGCCGTTATCCACCACCTTTCGAAGATGCTCTTCCAGAGTGCGATTGAACCTTTCTACCATGCCATCAGACTGCGGATGCAATGGCGTAGTCCTTGTTTTCTTCATACCCAGGGAGTCACACATCTCTTTGAATATGGCCGATTCAAAATTTCTTCCTTGGTCTGAGTGTATCTCGGACGGCACACCGTAGCGACATATCCAGTTCTTGTCGACTACGTCTACAATCGTCTTCGCCTCTTGGTTTGGAATGTCATAAACTTCTGGCCACTTGCTGAAGTAATCCATGACCACAAGGACATGTCGGTTTCCAGAATCACACTGTGAAAGGGCCTGCAACGTCCATTGCTATTCTTTCAAATGGCGCTCCTGGGCTATACTCTTGCATAAGACCTCTACTTTTTCCTCTTGGCCCTTTCGCCTTTATGCACTTCTCGCAATTTGCCAGCCATTCAGCAATTGATTTCTGCCATCCAACCCAGTAGAATCGTTGCTTCACTTTCTCGGCTGTTTTGGTTATTCCCAAGTGACCTCCACTAGGTCCATTGTGGAATTCCGTCAAAACATCTCTTATTTTAGAATCCGGTACGATGATTAAATTTCGGCTGCTCTTACCGTCTTCGCTTTCCCATTTACGTTGCAGGATTTCCACTTATGAAATCCAGTATGATTTCATAAGTGGGCTTTCGGCTGCGATGTCTTTCTTGCTGGGTTTCTTATCTTCTTCCTTCGCCGAAATAATTTTGCTCAAAATGGGATGTTTACGCTGTTCTGCTGGCCAGTCCACTCCAGATTCGACGTGCAACAGTCGGATATCCCAACTTCTTCCTTATGTTCAGCTTTCGACCAGTGTTTGCACTCGACATTACAAGGTCGACGTGACAAAGCGTCCGCGTTGCCGTGTTTGCCACGTTCTCTATGCTCGATACTGAAATCATAGCTTTGGAGTCTTTCGATCCAACGTGCCAGCTGAGCTTCCGGGTTCTTGAATTGGAGCAACCATCGTAGGGCTGAATGATCAGTTCTGAGCAAGAAGTGCTGTCCATACAAGTATTTGTGGTAGTGTTTTACGCTTTCTATGACGGCTAGCAGTTCTGTTATGCAATAGTTCTTTTCGGGCTCGGACAAAGTTCGGCTGAAGTATCCGATAACTTTTCTTTACGATCAATCTGTTGAGATAGCACACCTCCAATACCGTAAGCACTAGCATCTGTATCCAAAATAAAATTTTCGCCAGGAATAGGATATGCCAGGACAGGAGTAGAATATAAAAGTTCTTTTAGATGATGGAATGACTCCTCCTGTTCCTTGTTCCACTGGAATTTCGTACCTTTTTGCGAAGGATAACATCCTTCAAGTTCTTAAGGTGCTCGTCAAATGTCTTGCCCATAACTATGATATCGTCTAGGTATATCAAGCAGGACTTCCAATGCAACCCCTTTAGCACCCGCTCTATCAATCGCTCGAACGTAGCCGGAACGTTGCAGAGCCCGAATGGCATTACATTGAACTGCCAAAGACCGCCATTAACGCCAAAAGCTGTCTTTTCTTTATCTTTCTCGGCGATCTCTACTTGCCAATATCCGCTCTGCAAATCAAGCGTAGAAAACCATGCTGTTCCGGCTAATGTGTCCAACGTGTCATCAATGCGTGGAAGCGGATAACTGTCCTTTTTGGAAACATCATTCAATTTTCTGTAGTCCACGCAAAATCGGGTACTTCCATCTTTCTTTTTGACCAGCACAACTGGCGAGCACCAAGGACTTGATGATGGTTCGATCACACCACTTTCCGCCATTTCCTTAACGAGCTTTTGAACCTCATCTCGTTTTGCTAGAGGGACACTTCGTGGTGCCTGTTTTATGGGTATTTATTTCATGCTTCACCACAGATGTTCTCCCTTGATTTTTCTTCTCTATGGCAAAGGCGGAGGCATTTTTCCATAACAATTTCTTGGCTTTATTTTTCTCGGACGGTGACAGATGACGTGTCCAAGTTTCGACATAACCTTCCAGATGTTTCATCACTTCATTATGCTTCTTTGGCGATTTGCTTTCCAAGTTGACTATTGCTTCGGCAGGAGTACATTTGCAAATGTCCGAAAATTTTCCAATTTGCTCTTTATGGTCAGATAAATTCAAAACTCGAACTGGTATAAGTCCCTCTTCATTTGTTTTTACCAGGGCATTTGTTATCAAGATGTTGTTTTTATTTTCTGCTGGTTCAACAACCCACAATTTGCCGACTTCACAATCTCCATTCATAGAAACCCATTTAATTGTTTCGGCATTTGATGGTATTGACTCTGGCTGGCTCATTGTTAAACATCCGACAGGTGTATTCTCACTGTAGTCCACGTTTACCGGTATTTCGATATCGCATCAGGTCATTACACGACGCTTCATATCCAAGTTGAGACCAAAAGCAATCATAAAATCCGCTCCAATTATTACTTCGTCCACTATATCGGCCACAATGACTTCATAATTAACAGATTTGTTTGCAATGGTTAACTCTACAGAAACCTTTCCATATACAGTTGCGGGTTCACCTGTAGCCGTGCGTAGTCTGACTCCAATTAGTGGTGTAACTTTTCCTCTTACTAAATTGGATCTAATGATAGATTTCGATGCACCAGTATCCAACGTCAAAGTTCGCTTGTATCCATTAATACCACCCACAATAGTCAAATTGTTATTTTTCTGTTGAACTATTGCTATAGAGATTGTGGGGCCATCACATGTGGGAGCCAGCTCTTGCCCCGCTGAACTAGCTCGATTTAGTTTAAATATGAATCACTGGACTGTGGGTTCACCTACATATGGCTATTGTTTGGTGGTGAAGGCGATTTCGATCTTGATCGCTTACGACGTGCTTTACATTCACGAGAAACATGTCCAGGCTTATCACAGTTATAGCGCTTTATTCTGGATTTAGTTGTCTCCTGCTTTATTTCTTGCATTGCCTGCTTAACGGCTTCTTTCACTGAGTCAATCACGGAATTTGATTTATCTTGCTCGGTCTCCACTTTGCGTACCTTGTGAATTTGAGGTCGTGCCAACAATCTCGCAGTTTCTTGTGCAAGTACAAATGTTACTGTTTCTGCGAATGTAGCCTTTTGTGACGCATATGTTGCACATTTTATATCAGGGTCTCTAATTCCATTCACAAAGGTCTCGATCTTGATTCGATCCACAAGTGGATGACTTTCTCCTGGATATATCAAAAGCACCAACCGCTCAACCTCTGTTGCAAAGTCTTGTAGAGTCTCATTTGACTTCTGGGCTCTTCCTCCTAATTCCATTCTGAAGATGTCTTGCTTATGTTCTCCGCCGTACTTACGTTGAAGTGCCGCTATTACTTCATTATAATTATTTCTAGAGGCAGCGGGAATGCTTTGTATCACATCAGCGGCATTGCCCTTTAATGCCAATAAAAGTTCAATTGCTTTGTCATTGTCGTTCCATAAATTTCTAGAAGTTGAGCCATCGAAAACAGGAGGTTTGGTTTTCGAGCCCTCGATAACGCGCACTGGTCCACCTTTAATTTCCAGCTCTGACATTTTTCTTTCAATGTGTAGAAACTTCTCATCATGAACCATAATTTTCTCATCCACAGAAATAATCTTCTTATAGTTTTTTGTTATTTTACAGTAAATATATACTTAGATGCGTGCGTGAGTGGAATTTCAATCACGCTCAAACACATTCACGAAGAAATATTTGTACTCACGCACGCCATGTGGGTAGGAATTCACGGTCACGAAATGAATTCACGAAATGAAAAGTCATACTCGCGCACGATCACACATGAACAACGTTTATGTCTCACGTTTTCGCACGATTCACGACAATTTTCGTAATTCACGACAAATCTCGTGAGTCACGAATATTTTCGGAACACGACAATTTTCGTGGCTCAATAAAATTCTGGTAATTAACGAAATTTCTCGTGACTCACGCTATTGAAATCTTAAGCGTGATTAAATAAGTAAGGGTGATTAAAATCGGTGAGCTTGAATTTAATCGTGAACGTGAATTTGTTCGTGATTGTGACTTTTTGTTCTGTTTTACCGTGAGTGTGAATTTTATCGTGAACATGAATTTTATCGTTAACGTGAATTTTATCTTGAGCGTGAGTTGGATCGTGAGGGTGGGTTGGATCGTGAAAGTAAATTTTTATCGGGAGTGTGATTTCGGAGAAAATTTACTCACTCACAATCACAAACACAATTTGATTTTTACTCACGCTCACGCGCCACACATTTTTCTTTAATCCCGTTCACGCATATTCACGAGATTTCGTTTAAATTTCATTCACGGCTTCGCGTGTATCACGCGTGACTCAAGAAAATGTTTTGTTTTTTTTTGTTTTTAACCCATGTCAATTTAACTGGTGCTGTAAAAAACCAAAGTGTTATAAAGCGCCAATATTCGTGCTAATCCACTAGTATGTTGCCAAGAATTGGCTTCCTCCCTTTTTACGATTCCTTCCAAATTCCCCAATGCACTGCAGATATGTTTTCCACATCATCGCCGCATTTCTCGTCACTGGGACATCCCAATTGAAGTTCAAAATTTTTTCAAAATCATTTTTTCTCCAGGCCTTATGTTCAAAAATATGTAATTTTACTACCACAATTGCCCAAAGTTGCCCACAGGCAACTTTTCAATTTTAAAAATTTCTCATCTGTTGTTTTTTTGCAATTCTAAGATTTGACTTCCAGAAATATTTTATTTGACATGTACTACAATAGATTTAATAAAAACTTTCAACATTTTAGTTGTAATTTTTTAAAAAAAGTCACATGTATAAAAACCTCTTTTTAAATCCACAAGTATTACTGAAAATTTTTTTGCTAATTGACAACCAACTTAGCTAATTTTTCATTCAACTTGAAGAAAACACTTGTAGCTTTCGATACCGTTACAGTTTTATGAACAAAAACAAAAACAACGCTGACAGTGAGTCTCAAAACACAAAAAGTTGCCCACAGGCAACTTTAGGGTCGAAAGGGTTAACTAACTACCCAGGAGAATGTCATCCACTTATGGACCGCATCAAGATCGAGACCTTTGTGAATGGAATTAGAGACCCTGATATAAAATGTGCAACATATGCGTCACAAAAGGCTACATTCGCAGAAACAGTAACATTCGCACTTGCACAAGAAACTGCGAGATTGTTGGCACGACCTCAAATTCACAAAGTACGCAGAGTGGAGACTGAGCAAGATGAATCAAATTCCGTGAAAGAAGCCGTTAAGCAGGCAATGCAAGAAATAAAGCAGGAGACAACTAAATCCAAAATAAAGTGCTATAACTGTGATAAGCCTGGACATGTTGCTCGTGAATGTAAAGCACGTCGTAAGCGATCAAGATCGAAATCGCCTTCACCACCAAACTATAGCAATATGTGGGTGAACCCACAGTCCAGTGATTCACATATAAACTAAATCGAGCTAGTTCAGCGGGGCAAGAGCTGGCTCCCACATGTGATGGCCCCACAATCTCTATAGCAATAGTTCAACAGAAAAATAACAATTTGACTATTGTGGGTGGTATTAATGGATACGAGCGAACTTTGATGTTGGATACTGGTGCATCGAAATCTATCATTAGATCCAATTTAGTAAGAGGAAAAGTTACACCACTAATTGGAGTCAGACTATGCACGGCTACAGGTGAACCCGCAACTGTATATGGAAAGGTTCCTGTAAAGTTAACCATTGCAAACAAATCCGTTAATTATGAATTCATTTTGGCCGATATAGTGGACGAAGTTATAATTGGTCTCAACTTGAATATGAAGCGTCGTGTAATGACCTGGTGCGATATCGAAATACCAGTAAACGTGGGCTACAGTGAGAATACACTTGTCAGATGTTTGACAATGAGCCAGCCAGAGTCAATACCATCAAATGCCGAAACAATTATATGGGTTTCTATGAATGGAGATTGTGAAGTCGGCAAATGGTGGGTTGTTGAACCAGCAGAAAATAAGAACAACAACATCTTGATAACAAATGCCCTGGTAACAACAAATGAAGAGGGATTTATACCAGTTCGAGTTTTGAATTTATCTGACCATCAAGAGCAAACTGGAAAATTTTCGGACTGTTTAGTGGGGGCGTAAATTCCCACTAAATTTATATGGGGTTTTGATGGGGGTGAATTCTTAGGTCGATATAGACGTTCCAATTTTTCATTATAAATTTGAGGTCGACTTTGACCTCTAGAAATGTCATTATGTCCGTCCGATTTTACCACACTTTGCCTTTCCAAATTATTACGCTTTTATATATATTTGTTGGTTTTGTATTTGATGTGTTTTATTTCTAAGTACACTATATATATTCAACTTTGTTTATAGTTTGATTATTAGAATTCACAAAGTATATTTTATTGACAATAGAAAATTTCATTTAGTTTGAAGTTACTTTGATTTGTTGTAGTTTGATTTAATTTAATAATATTTGATGTCTGTCTTCACTTTTATGATTGTATGTTGCAATGTCACCCGTGCCGAATTTAACGAAAGTCAACGACCAACTAACTTCTTGCTTTCCTTTATGTTGGTCAAGGGCAAAGCAAAGAAGAATTGATCTTTTGCAACAACAACAATTGCAACACTCACTCTCTACACTGGCTGTAGATGACGTTGAGTGTTGTTATTGTTGTTGTTGTTTATAACAGTTATTTTAATAAGGATGAAATTAAAAACAAACGTCAACCATAAATTGAAATGAATAATTTGAAGAAATGTTGACGAATGTAAATGGATTAAAAATGGAATTTACACTAGGCAACAAAAATTTAAAATAATTAATGAAATGAAAAATTTACAATATGAAATAAAAAATGAAATGAGAAAATAAAAAGATTTATTTTTGGTTTAATGTCGTCCGACATTAAACACGGACATTGGCAAATGTACTCCTGCCGAAGCAATAATCAACTTGGAAAGCAAATCGCCAAAGAAGCATAATGAAGTGATGAAACATCTATCACCGTCCGAGAAAAATAAAGCCAAGAAATTGTTATGGAAAAATGTCTCCGCCTTTGCCATTGAGAAGAAAAATCAAGGGAGAACATCTGTGGTGAAGCATGACATAAATACCACAGAAGAAAGACCCATAAAAGAGGCACCACGAAGTGTCCCTCTAGCAAAACGATATGAGGTTCAAAAGCTCGTTAACGAAATGGCAGAAAGTGGTGTGATCAAACCATCATCAAGTCCTTGGTGCTCGCCAGTTGTGCTGGTCAAAAAGAAAGATGGAAGTACCCGATTTTGCGTGGACTACAGAAAATTGAATGATGTTTCCAAAAAGGACAGTTATCCGCTTCCACGCATTGATGACACGTTGGACACATTAGCCGGAACAACATGGTTTTCTACGCTTGATTTGCAGAGTGGACATTGGCAAATGTACTCCTGCCGAAGCAATAATCAACTTGGAAAGCAAATCGCCAAAGAAGCATAATGAAGTGATGAAACATCTATCACCGTCCGAGAAAAATAAAGCCAAGAAATTGTTATGGAAAAATGTCTCCGCCTTTGCCATTGAGAAGAAAAATCAAGGGAGAACATCTGTGGTGAAGCATGACATAAATACCACAGAAGAAAGACCCATAAAAGAGGCACCACGAAGTGTCCCTCTAGCAAAACGATATGAGGTTCAAAAGCTCGTTAACGAAATGGCAGAAAGTGGTGTGATCAAACCATCATCAAGTCCTTGGTGCTCGCCAGTTGTGCTGGTCAAAAAGAAAGATGGAAGTACCCGATTTTGCGTGGACTACAGAAAATTGAATGATGTTTCCAAAAAGGACAGTTATCCGCTTCCACGCATTGATGACACGTTGGACACATTAGCCGGAACAACATGGTTTTCTACGCTTGATTTGCAGAGTGGATATTGGCAAGTAGAGATCGCCGAGAAAGACAAAGAAAAGACAGCTTTTGGCGTTAATGGCGGTTTTTGGCAATTCAATGTAATGCCATTCGGGCTTTTCAATGCTCCGGCTACGTTCGAGCGATTGATGGAGCGGGTGCTAAAGGGGTTGCATTGGAAGTCCTGCTTGATATACCTAGACGATATCATAATTATGGACAAGACATTTGACGAGCACCTTAAGAACTTGAAGGATGTTATCCAGCAACTGTCAGCCGCTGGTCTACGACTTAACGCTAAGAAGTGCTCGCTTATCCAGCGAGAAGTTAAGTACCTGAGTCATCATGTTAAAGCAGAGGGCATATCCACCGATGAAGACAAAATTCAAGCAGTAAAAGATTGGCCACGTCCACGGAATCTCCACGAGTTGCACAGCTTCCTTGGTTTATGCACATACTACAGGCGTTTTGTACCAAACTTCGCCAGCATCGCCGCAAGCCTCCATAAATTAACGCAAAAAGGTACGAAGTTCCAGTGGAGTGAAGAACAGGAAGAGTCATTTCATCATCTAAAAGAACTTTTATGTTCAACTCCTGTTCTGGCGTATCATATTCCAGGCGAAAAATTTGTTTTGGATACAGATGCTAGTGTATACGGAATTGGTGGTGTACTATCTCAACAGACTGGCGGCAAAGAAAAGGTCATCGGATATTTTAGCCGAACGTTATCCAAGCCCGAGAAGAACTATTGCGTAACAAGAAGAGAGCTGCTTGCTGTCATAGAAAGCGTAAAGCATTACCACAAATACTTGTATGGACAGAATATCTTGCTAAGAACTGACCATTCAGCTCTACGATGGTTGCTTCAATTCAAGAAGCTCAGCTGGCACGGTGGATCGAAAGACTCCAAAGCTATGATTTCTGTATCGAGCATAGGAAAGGTGGCAAACATGACAACGCGGACGTCTTGTCACGTCGAACTTGTAATGTCGAATGCAAACACTGCTCGAAAGCTGAACATAAGGAAGAAATCGTTGATATCCGGCTGTTGCACGTCGAATCTGGAGCGGAAGGGCCAACAGAACAGCGCAAAGACCCAAACTTGAGAAAACTTATTTCGGCAAAGGAGGAAGATAAGAAACCTAGCAAGAAAGACATCGCAGCCGAAAGTCCACTAATGAAATCATACTGGGCTCAATGGGACAGTCTATGTCTAGTCAACGGAACCCTACAACGTAAAGGTTTAATTACACGCCATGCGTCAATACGTGCGTTGATGGAAGGGTTGATTTTTTCTGTTTGCGGCAGACTATTCGAGCTTTTGATTTCAAAGAGAAATTTCAACTCTTCAATCATCGGACGCATTGTACGCATTGAACGGCTGGTATGTAATTCTACCTTAAGACCGGTACACCCTCACAAAAAATCGCTTCTGTAACATATACTCCCAAACATATTTTGCTTCAAGCATATACATTTTTGGGTATTGCCCAATCATTTATATGTTTGATCTCTACCAATATATGATATGTTTGAAAGCATATTGGTCTAAACAATATATGTTTGGGTAGTCTAAGTTCCAAACATTTTGTATTTTTGCATCCAAATTCAATAATGTTGTCTTCCAAAAAACAATATGTTATTATGTGACCATATAATATGTTTGGAAGCATTTTGCACCCAAAAATATTATATTCTTAAAAAAAATTCTCCCAAACAATATTGTGCTCAAAATTTTATTTATTTATTTATATATTTACAATCATAATGAATTATGAAAATAAGCAGGTAATATAGGTTTTCGACCTGAATGCTCAAAATTTTATTTCTGCCCAATTGTATATTCCCCGACATCTTTCTCACTTCCACGAGATTTTTTAGTTCTTAGCACCTTTTTCTGTAATACAAACATTGTAGAAGAAATTATTCAATTTTATGATTTTTTTTATTTTAATTTTACCTTTTGCCGGACGGGGATTCGAACAGCGGACCACACAGTTTGTAAGGATCAAAGAAGTAGCTGATCAATTGCCCAAGGAAAAATAAAATGCTAATTTTGTAATAACAAGCAACAACCATCAACTTAATTCAATATCGCTCCCTGTTAAATGGCGCTCCAAGCTACTAAACACATATATGTTTATAAGCTATTTCTAAATTAATATATGTTTGCATCCAAGCATATTATATTTACAAACATTTTATGTCCCAAACATAATATGTTCTAACATATTAACATATATGTCCCAAACATGTTATGCTAGTTTATGAACATTATATGCTTGCACTCAAAAATATTGTGTTTAAAAATTTGTGTTCCAAACATATAATGCTTATAGCCAAACATATGAAAAACAGTCTTTTTCATCCGTGTATGCACCTCTAGCGAAATTTTCGGTAGCAAAAATTTATTTAAGTCTACAACAAAAAAACAGGGCTGTGTACACAAATTTTAAACCAGCTAATCGCTTTTAAAAACTGTTAATATATGTTCCAAATATTCCTCAAATAAATTGTTTATTATTTACAGACCTTTTAAAACTTTTACGCACACAATGATTGTAATAAATTAAATGTTTGCTGCCAAAATATGCTTTTGACAACCCTGTTATTTTCATTAGAGGTGCGTACCAGCTTACGAAATTGAACGCTACCAAAAATTTCGTTAGCATAAATAGCAATGCATTTCTTATGGGAATGAAATTTTTCGCTAGAGGTGCATACCGGCCTTTAAGTGGGAAAGTGAAGATGGCAAGAATAGCCGTAACTTGATGATCGTTCCAGATTCCAAGGTAATGGATATTTTGATGGTATTCCACAATGGACCTAGTGGAGGTCACTTAGGAATAACCAAAACAGCCGAGAAAGTGAAGCAACGATTCTACTGGGTTGGATGCCAGAAATCAATTGCTGAATGGGTGGCAAATTGTGAAAAGTCCATAAAGGCGAAAGGGCCAAGACGAAAAAGTAGAGATCTTATGCAAGAGTATAGGCCAGGAGCACCATTTGAAAGAATAGCAATGGACGTTGCAGGGCCTTTCCCAGTAAGTGATTCTGGAAACCGATATGTCCTTGTGGTAATGGATTACTTCAGCAAGTGGCCAGAAGTTTATGCCATTTCAAACCAAGAGGCGAAGAGGATTGTAGACGTAGTCGACAAGAACTGGAAATGTCGCTACGGTGTGCCGTCCGAGATACACTCAGACCAAGGAAGAAATTTTGAATCGGCAATATTCAAAGAAATGTGTGACTCCCTTGGTATCAAGAAAACAAGGACTACGCCAATGCATCCGCAGTCTGATGGCATGGTAGAAAGGTTTAATCGCACTCTGGAAGAACATCTTCGAAAGGTGGTGGATAACGGCCAACGAGACTGGGACGATCATATACCAAAGTTTTTGCTGTCGTATAGATCAGCCATACATGATTCTACGTCACGATCACCGGCCAAGGTCCTATTCGGAACGGAATTGAAGTTGCCCGGATATTTTATATTCGGCGCTACACCCAATGAGCTCGCCATGGAAGAAACCAGTAACGACATACCAAACACATTTGGTAAAGTTCACGAATCAGTGCGAAACAAATTAAAATGGTCAGAAACAGGATGAAGGCGAGATATGATCGTGCAGCGAACACTGAGGGCTTTAAAGAAGGACAACTGTTTCTTCTATTCAACCCGCAACGAAAGAAAGGATTATGTCCTAAACTACAAACGCAGTGGGAAGGCCATCAAGAAGATCAATGATGTTGTATACCGCATTCAAAAGGACGACAGCCCAAGGTCAAAGATGAAAGTTGTTCACCTGGAACGTTTAGCTCCTCACAGAACGGATTCTGTGCCTATTCGGGACGAACAGGCTTAAGCGGAGGCAGTGTTACGAATTTGATATTTCTAGATTTAAGTTTATTTAAATTAGTTTCCGTTAATTTAAATTTCAAATTGTAACGATAAAATTACGTCATAACTTGTTAGAGTCATTTCTTTATTTTCTAGTACTTTCCTAAACATCTTTTGTGTTCTTAGTTTTCCAATCGTTCATTGTAAATGTAACACCTTTTGTTTTACTGTTATAATTATCGGTAATATGACCATAATCCCTTATGCCTGCACGACATCTACCAGATGGTAGAATGCACTAGCCAAGATGAGAATAAGCCTAAAAGTATGCGTGCCATATCACCTGGATAATAACGCCCCATAGAAAGTTCTAGATAGCCGAGAAAATTAACATAAGTCGATAAATATGTGCGATGTCACCCGTGCGACATCTACCAGCTAGTAGATTAATCTAGAAGGTTGTGGGCCAATTAGCGAGAACATTCGAAATCGTCATATCTCGGTATATAATGCGCTTTACAGACTATCAGTTATTCCGGACGAAATGTCGGTGTTTGTTAAGAATCTTACTGTGTGTCGGATCGATACGACTAGTCGGCGATGACTAAATAATCGGTGAATGTGTTATCGATCCCATAAACATGCAGCAGTATCGATTATGCCTTCGGACTTAACTTATAATGTGCACAATATATGGGATATGTTCGACACGAGCACTGTCGTCCGGAATAACTGATAGTCTGTAAAGCGCATAAACCCCTAGCGGAGAGAGCAGTCAAGTCAGTCGTAAGCTAAAGTTTATACAGTACACATCGTAGAGCAAATAAGTGAAACCAATCAGTTAAACAAATAAATTGTAGATTGTCGTTATTTGAAAAGAACTGTGTTTTAATTATCGGGTAATTAAATACGCCTCAATATAAAAACGTAACAATATATAATAATACACTACACTACAACATTTTTTCCTGCCAACATTTTTTGAATTTGAATTTCTGAGCAGTGTTGCCAACTCCCCAAGGCCAAAAAGCACCAAAAATATATTATAAATTCTAACATACCACCTTCCACCACAAAATCGAAAATTAAACGCTCTACTAAAAAAAAAAAAAAAACTTCCGAAGATGTATTATACAACTTTTGTGAATTGAATTTTAAGAAGTTAACGTGGGTATTAAGATCGAGTTTAGCTGCTAAAATTACCATTTTTCATAATTACTTTTCTTAAGTAATTCATTTTAAGGAATACAAACTTTGTGAAAATTTGCTTTTGGCTATTCCCCATCAAGTTCTAATAAAATTTGCAGCAAATATGCATAATTTTATGCCTTGTTTACTGATATAGTTTTCACATTAGCGGCAAAACTCGAACTTAGTACTCACCATTATGAACCGCTATTCAAGTATACACTTTGATCAGTTTTAATGCTTTCGTCCAATTCATTTTGATCAGTGATGCTTTTCAACTTTCAAAATATTAATATATGGAAGGAGTCTATTGCTTATTTCAGTTGTGCGTGCTTTTCTGAATCTAATACAAACGTTTTTAATGACATCTTTACCAAATTCAAAAATTCGACACTCATCGCTCGACTTTCCTACAGAATACCCTAAATAACAATATTAATTAAAAAATAATCAATACCAACTTCATAACAATCAAATTCTATATTTGGCAATAAATTTGAGTTTTTTCGGTTCTTGAAAGTCTAATCAAAATTTTTGTATCAATTAAACTTAATACTGTTCAAAATAAAAAAAAAGCACCAAAAGCACTAAATGAAAATGCCAGAAAGCACCAAGTTGGTGCTTTTTTTGAAATGGCACCAAAAAGGCAATTTGGTGCTTTTTAGAAATCAAAAAGCACTAAATTTGGTGCTAAAAGCACCAAATTGGCAACACTGTTTCTGAGAATCCCCACCACGTTGAAAACAATCGTATACGACATCCAAACCTCGTCGGAATAGCGCCGTCACTATTGGGAACTTGTACCACGCCAAGTTACTACAAAAAAGTATCGCATGAGTGCAATTATTAGGTGCCTTTTTTAATAAATTTAGAACGACGCCAATAAGAGCCCCTTCAAACAATCAGAAAAAGTGCATTTTAAGATAGTTGCAAAAAATCATTGTGGTCAAGTAAAACACGATTGTTTAGATGTTTATTAATGTTATTAAACATTTATAAATTCTTATAAATATAACATTTATAACACTATCACAACACATTTAACATATTTTTTTCATTAATAATAGAATGATGTTGATTTACAAGTGGCAAATTACATGTTACAGCGTCTATCAGCCAGTGTTTTTATTCTCGATGGAGGCAGCGTGTCAGTAAAATATCTGAAAAACAATCACTTCCCTGCCAACATTTTTTGAATTTGGGGACTCTTTTGAGAATCCCCACTACGTCGAAAACAATCATACACCCAGAGAAATGGTTGGTTGTAATTCGATAATTACAATGAGGAAATGATGTCAGTAACTTATTTTTTGTTACAAGAACAATGTTTTGATTATTTTCCCCATTATACATTCAACACGACCAAAAAAAAGTTCACAGGATCAAAACGAAATTCCCATAACCATTCAATTGGTTACAATAACCAATGCCGATAAATTTGGTTTTATGCTGCTTAAAATTGTTGAGCTAACCACCAGCATAGTGAGACCTACATCATGGGAATCAACAAATGGTTGGTACAACCAAAAGTTGAGTATACTAATAGAATCTTAGTTCAATTATAGGACGGGCGTATGGTAGTTGTTGCAACAAATAAATATTTATACCAACATCGACATGGTAAATGGCATGACGCTACAAAATTTGCAAAACGGGGAACAACATTTACTTGATAATAGTCCGCAATACATTGAATAAACTTTATCCCATAGAAAAGAAGTTGCCTTCAGGTAAGTATCGCACCAATTTATAAAAAAGGAATATTACAAAAGTTTCCATAAAAATTGCAGGCTTCATACACCAACAAACACAAATACTTTTTACGGCAAGCGAGCTGTTTTTATTGTATTAAGAATACAGGAAGAGTCTAAGTCGATCTGTATTTATATCTAGAGGCTTAAGGAAGAAATTTCTGGCAAGTATATATTGAATTAGGTTCTGTAGTTTGACCACATAATTGCAACCTAATAACCATCTGTCATTGGTATACAAACATTACCTATAAAAAATTGTAAATTGTAATGTAAATTGATCTCACATATATGTAGATCAAAAGCCTTTGTTGTTATACCTTTTGTATTTATTTTCGTAGTTTATTATGATTGTAAATCTTGTAATAAATTAATAAAATCTCAATATAATCTGCCCTTTCATTTGATATTGGAATTTGGTTAGGATAATAGTAAAGAAAATCGAGGGCGGTTGCACCAACAAACAAAACAATTAATATGAAATTGCGACAACCAATGCAAAGTTGATCCAACATACTACCATGTAGTTACAATTGCCAAATGTTAGTTGTGCTGACAGATATCATTGATAGTTGATAGAACCACCTGCTTTCGGTTGGCAAATAATTCGGTTGAGGCAACGAATTTGTTTTCTGGGTGTATACGACATCAAAAACTCGTCGGAAAAGCGCCGTCACTATTGAGAAGTTGTACCACGCCAAGTTACTACAAAAATGTTTCGCATGAGTGCAATTATTAGGTGCCTTTATAGATCAATTTAGAACGACGCCAATAAGGGACCCTCCAAACAATCAGAAAAAGTGCATTTTAAGATAGTTGTAAAAGAATCATTGTGGTCGAGTAAAACACGTTTGTTTAGATATTTATTAATTTGATTAAACATTTACAAATTCTTAAAAATATAACATTTATACCACTATCACATTACATTTAACATAATTTTTGGCATTAATGATGATGTTTAGTTACAAGTAGCGAGTTACATGTTGCTGCGTCTATCAACCAGTGTTTTTATTCCATGGAGGCAGCGTGTCTGTAAAATATCTGAAAAACAATCACTTTATTCCATTTGGAAAATCACCAAATTGTTCACCAATATACCTTTCACAATTTTAAGCGTATAATCTATGTTTTCAGAACTTTATTTTCGTTTTTATTTAATTAAAATATAACAAGCTGGTTGCGCTTGGCGTTTCACAAAAAAATGGCTTTTTTAACAGTAGGGATGGCAAATTACTTGCATGTACTTTTTGATGTACCTTTTCATGATGGTTGAAGTGACATTTACGAGTCTGTGGTAACGATGAGGTTGAAATGGAACTTTGAAATGCTGGCAGGGTTTATTCCATTTGGAAAGTCAAAAATTGTTCATCAATATACCATTTACAATTTTAAGCAAAATAACTATGTTTTCAGCACTTCATTATCGATTTTATTTAAATAAATTATAAGAAGCTAGTTGCGCTTGGTGTTTCACAAAATATAAATTGTGGCAAAATACTTCCTGCAGATTTTGTACTTTTTCATATGTTTACCCCATCACAGTTGGCAATTGTTGCAGTGTCACTTGCGAGTCTATGGTAGCGATGAGGATGAAATGGAGCTTTGAAATGCTGGCAGGGATAATACACTCAATACCAATTGAAAAATAATAATCTTATTAAACATATCAACAAATAAGAACAAAACAACAAAACTTTAAATATCTTAAACATGATTTGTAAACACTTTTGTATTGATAATTCGATTTCCTTCATGTTGGTGTCATAAAAAAGCATTAAAATTTGAAATTAGAACGTGCTGGACGGCGTGTTAGAAAAGATTTCCACCAGAAGGAATACACAAAATATCAATTTTAAACTGATAATAGGATGTAAATTAAACTGACGATGTGATGCACATTTTCATCCAGAAGTTGTTGATTTTAACAATTTGTTGTTTTTAACAATTTTAATTGGTTGCACTTTGAAATGTTTCTGGAAACTCTTTCTTGTCGATAGGCCACTCATTTTTCATTGGTCAACTTCTTAATGTTTGCAAGAATGTAGCATCCAAAGATTTTAGTTTTCTGCAAAAAGATTTAAATTTAGTGACTTCTCTAAAATGTTGATTCAATTTTTCATATTGACCTACCAATTATTATAAACTATTTGAAGCAGTCACCGTCAATTGTCCCACATTTTTTCATCGGTCAGCTTTTTAATGTTTTCAAGAACGTAGAATCCATAATTTTAGTTTTCTGCAAAGAGATATGCATTTAGTGACTTCCTTAAATTTTATGGTGTAAATTCAGTTATTTGTCCAAAATTTTCCATTTTTTTATTTGTTCCAATTGACCACGAACATCGTTGCACAAATAAGTATTGAAACCCACATGGTTTTTTCGGTGCATGATAGGGTAGTGTTCAAGTTTTCTCATATTATCTTCAACACCTTTTCAAACATTTCCAAAAATAAACACAAGCATTGGAGAAATGCTTATATTCAATACGCTTTCAACCCTTTTTTCAAAGAATTAGATTAGAATTCAATTTGAGGGATTGTTGAAAAAATCGCGTTCTCAACAATAAAACAGACATTACCCTCAACAGTAGAATTCAACACGTTAAGGTGAGTATTAAGTTCGAGTTTAGCCGCTAATTTTCACTAAAGTGAAAACTAAATCAGTAAAAAAAGTCATAAAATCATACATAGTTGTTGCAAATTTTATTATGACTTGGTGAGGAATAGCCCAAAGCAAATTTTCGTAGTTTGTTTCCTTAAAGTGGATTAATTCAGAAAAGTAATCGTGAAAAAATGGCGATTTTAGCGGCTAAAGGTGGGTATTAAGTTCGAGTTTAGCCGCTAAAATCGTAATTTTTTCACGATTACTTTTCTTTAATAATCCATTTTAAGGAATACAAACTTTGTGAAAATTTGCTTTGGAATATTTCCCATTAAGTTATAATGAAATCTGCAACAAATATGTATAATTTTATGACTTTTTTTACTGATTTAGTTTTCACTTTAGTGAAAATTAGCGGTAATTAATACTCACCTTAAACTCGAACTTAACAACTTTTCAAACTAAATGTCATTTAATGCTTCAAACCTTTTGGAAAATTTGTTGAAAGCAATCAATTTGCAAGGCTATTTGAATTAATGTTGAAGATGGGATTCATTATCAAATTGATATGGCGTTACCTATGAAAATTGTTCATCCTTGTGTTTGTTGGGTTTTGGCAAAGTGGAAGTAATTCGCAAACAATTTGAAGATATATTGAAGATGAGCTGTTTCTGTTGAAAATTATTGTGCTTATTGGGCACCTTAATTGCGGGTGGACGTTAGGTAACTATGGCAACTCTAGTCATCAGGGATTTCTGAGACAGTGCTGTCAATTTGGTGCTTTTAGCACCAAATTTAGTGCTTTTTGATTTCTAAAAAGCACCAAATTGCCTTTTTGGTGCCATTTCAAAAAAAGCACCAACTTGGTGCTTTCTGGCATTTTCATTTAGTGCTTTTGGTGCTTTTTTTATTTTGAACAGTATTAAGTTTAATTGATACAAAAATTTTGATTAGACTTTCAAGAACCGAAAAAACTCAAATTTATTGCCAAATATAGAATTTGATTGTTATGAAGTTGGTATTGATTATTTTTTAATTATTATTGTTATTTAGGGTATTCTGTAGGAAAGTCGAGCGATGAGTGTCGAATTTTTGAATTTGGTAAAGATGTCATTAAAAACGTTTGTATTAGATTCAGAAAAGCACGCACAACTGAAATAAGCAATAGACTCCTTCCATATATTAATATTTTGAAAGTTGAAAAACATCACTGATCAAAATGAATTGGACGAAAGCATTAAAACTGATCAAAGTGTATACTTGAATAGCGGTTCATAATGGTGAGTACTAAGTTCGAGTTTTGCCGCTAATGTGAAAACTATATCAGTAAATAAGGCATAAAATTATGCATATTTGCTGCAAATTTTATTAGAACTTGATGGGGAATAGCCAAAAGCAAATTTTCACAAAGTTTGTATTCCTTAAAATGAATTACTTAAGAAAAGTAATTATGAAAAATGGTAATTTTAGCAGCTAAACTCGATCTTAATACCCACGTTAACTTCTTAAAATTCAATTCACAAAAGTTGTATAATACATCTTCGGAGGTTTTTTTTTTTTTTTTTAGTAGAGCGTTTAATTTTCGATTTTGTGGTGGAAGGTGGTATGTTAGAATTTATAATATATTTTTGGTGCTTTTTGGCCTTGGGGAGTTGGCAACACTGTTCTGAGAGGTTTTCGCCTTTTTGATTTTCGCTTTATTTCACATAAATTTGATAACAAGTAAATAATAAATAAGTTTTTCTATATCACAAAATAATATTGAAGAACGATAATGAAGATTGTGGAGCATTTAGATAAGAAGTATCCGTGTCGCACGGAATTCATACAGAACTTGTACGCCTTATTATCGAACCCTGATGAAAACTTCCCGCCTTCTATTTTCATAAGTGGTCATGCAGGAACTGGTAAATCAGTTGTTGTTAAGAGCTTTCTTAGAATCTGCAAGCAGCAAAAAAAATACTCTGCCGTATTAGTCAATTGTGTTGAATGTTACAGCAGTAAGTTATTATATGACCATATTTTGGAAGAATTTGTTGGAAATGAGTCGAGATGTGAGACGTTAAAAGATTTCGTTGAAACTCTACGTGAGTTCGATGTGGGTAAAAGGAATAGTTATGTTATTGCCTTAGATAATGCTGACCGATTGAGGGATATGGAAAATATATTGTTGCCGTCATTTTTAAGGCTGCAAGAATTTTTGGGCATAAATATTTGCGTGTTACTTATATCGCAGATTCCTTTAGAAAAGTATCACTGCAAAACGGGGTTATCTGAACTTGTATCCATCCATTTCCCGCAGTATACAAAATTGGAAACCTTGAAAATTTTGAGCACACAGTATGGGAATACAATAAATATGATAAAAGCCCGTTTGCCAAATATGATTGAGGGCTCTGATTTAGAGAAGCAATATGACATTGTCAATATGATCACGCAGGACTTTTACAATAATTATCTAAATATTTTTCTTAGTGTCTTCTACAAAGCATGCCGCGATGTTCCTGAGTTAAAAACAACTGCTAATAAATATTTTTTAACATATATGGAACCAATTTTTAGCGGAATGGTGGAAATGACAGACGTAGCTCGGCTATGGAGACATATTGTCACACCGCTAAAATCAGCGCTATCTCAAGTTTACATGCGCTACGATAGTACTCAAAATTATGTGAGTTAAATAAGTTAGGCAAAAGAAGACATATAATTTTATTTATTTATTTTAGGTTTCTCCGGAACCAATCGAAGATTACAAGACAGATCAAAGGCTATGTAAAATCGCCCAAGCTTTTGAGTTGCCCTTTTACGGGAAGTACTTGGTGATAGCTGCTTTTTTAGCCAGCCATAATTCTGCCAAAGATGACAAGCGTCTTTTTGTTAAGCACCATGGGAAGCAGCGAAAGCGAACTCAAAATGTTATTGCTAAATCCAAGGTAATTCATTTAAAGTTATCATATATCGTTTTTTTACCCTTTCGAGGGGTACTTCCTCGGGCTATGGGTCACTTCGTTGGAATCTGCTCACCGAATGACACAACATATATGAAATTTACGCAATTCGGTGAGGGACCCATAAACTGCAGTTGAGCCCAAATAGTAGGCGTTTCTATATCGAAATTTGTAATTATATCACTATTTAATACATCCTTGTTGCAAACAAAGTTATTATGATGTCTTCACTACCAATGATTACATATTCCTCTTACGATGTTATTGAAGTGTACTCAGAGTGATCACGTCGAGTATGCTGCAGTTTGAAAAATACAAACAAAAAACAATTACTTTCCATGATATATGTTTTCGGCTTGTTACACAGAACCGCTAACGTAAAGATAAGTGTGTGACATACGAGGGCAGTTCGGAAACTTAGCCTAGGACAAAAAGCGCGGTAGAAACAATTATATACGAAACAAATACAAAAAAACAACAAACGGTCTTTAATATACAAGACCTAAAGTTTTTTCCCTGTTAAATAAATAAAAACAAAATAAGTGCTGTGCTAAGTGTGAAAAAAATATAATAAATCATAAAATATGGTAATCGACACCCTCCCCCTCTTCCTCCTCCACCACCTAATATAAGAAAAACTGAAGAAATAATAAACAATCCTCAACTCAAAAATTCAAAAGTATTAAGCCAGAAAACCAAAACTTACAAAACAATACAATCCAGCAATCAACCAATAATTCAATCGATAGTGAATTTCATTACGATATCTTCAAAAACAAAGTGATCTTGTATCCAGAAAATCATCCTGGCCCCCTTTTTTGTTGTCCTAGTTTCCTCCAAGAATCCTATAAGTGCGAGAGTTAAAAATTCTGAGCCACATTTTTTTGAGAAGCTTGAAAAAATGAACATTCCAGGAAACTATATGTGCAAAAATGTCGGTTTAAATACCTTCAGGCTCACTTTTCAAAACTCCAATGAGGCCAATGCATTTGTAAACAACCCACAACTCAAAACAATCAGCATGAATGCTTTTTTATGGTTTCATTCAAAAATTTTACATCATAAAAAATGTTCCCAAATCATACAAAGGTGATAAAATCTTAAACGAAATAAATAAAGAAAACAACTTCAATTCAGCCTCTGTATACAGATATAGCTACAAAGTTGAAAACGGTAAAATGTATCCTTCGGAAACGATTAAAGTTGGTGTTATACATGATGGGCTGTTAAATGAAATAAAAATGTTTTGTACAATCGTTCATGCAAATTTATATATTCCCCCTCTACGTCTCTGCAAAAATTGTGGTAGATTAGGGCCTATTGCAAATCGTTGTCGCTCCAAAAAAAGATGCCTTTTGTGTGGTGCAGACATTCCGTGTCCAAATAGCTGTAAAGAAGTAAAGTGTTCCTCTTGCTTAGCAACTACCAGCTGTGATAATCAATGCCTATCCCCAAAGTGTATTTTGTGCAACAAAACGGATCACTCCGCCAATGAACCAAAAATGCAATAAATGGAAAGATGAAAAATCACTAAGGGCGTTTTCGTTTCGCAAAAAAAAATGTTGCCTTGGTGTTACACTACTTTTGCCCTCATTGTGTTTTTTTTTATTTTTATTTATTTATTTATTTAACTCATTTTACAACCAAGCCGAAATGGCCATATACGGTTACAGGGATACTCAAAATAAAGAATTATATTAAATTTACTTAAAAAAAATTATAAAAATATTAGGACTACAATCAAGGACTGCAAAATGATAGTGTCATTCCAAAGTTATTATTAATTCACAACATTTGAGGGGTACAGGAACCAAAATTTATGACAGTGTCCTTCACATGTGACAATCAATTTCGAGAATGTTGCACCTTTTTTCCCAATCGAAATCGCCATAAGAGAAATCATGGCCTTGTCGAACAAATCCAGAAAAGAGTGTTTAGATACTTACCGTAACAACAATTACTATGATATTTTAAGTGAAAATGAGTACCAAATCCAATTTCCGGAGCTTAACAAAACAAAAAAAAACAAATCTAATTCTACAACCATAAATGAGGCAATAAATAGAAGATTAACAAAAATTAAATAAAATAAGGTGGCAAAAACCATAACAAAAAGAATAAATCCCACAGCTACTCCTATAAATATTACTCCATCAAAAGCAGTTTTCGAATACGATTCGTATCAACCGGTCTCAGATTTTGAGAAAATGTTTACAATGTTCTCCGCACAATTGGCGTCAATTCTAAGGGCTGCAAACTGTTCAGAAGGTTTAAACTTTTTAGACAATTTCAAAAAATCAATTACAAATACAACAACATCAAATTTACTTACCTCATTTAACGGAAAAACAAATGAACATACTACAACATAACATCCAAAGCCTAAATGAAAACAGAGGTATATTAGATTTCTACCTGAACAAATTGAATATACATATATGTTGTCTAAGTGAAATTTTCAACTATGAAGACAGTGACTAACGTCAAATCTAAATAACTACCAATTTTTTTTCAAAAAAGAGAGAAGATAACTACGGAAGAGTTGCCATATGTGTCAAAAATGATATTAGCATCAAACAAATTTTACGAACAACCGTCGAACGGAACGGACGTGTTTTTTAATAGCGGATAAAATCATCGTACTAAGTACCTACTACGAATTTCAAGTGTGGTGGGATATTAGGCCACCATGCAGAGAAATTCAAAGACATCCACTGGGTTGCTAACTTCAGGGCCCAGTCGACGGGTATCGACTGGAGTTATAAATTTGGGCAATGACCAAGAGTTAGGCCCAATTAGTCGACCTGTAGACGGGTCGACAGGTGGCGACAATTTGACAAGTCGAACCTTTTCCAAGGTAACGGCATCAAAAGGAGGTAATCCCTAACGAAAGAGATTCAAGGAACGCAGAAATGCTTTGTTTATCCTAAAGAAATTAGGATCAGTCGACTCAAGCACGTTGTCGGCTAAACAAAGCGATTCCTTAAAATGGGCTCAAGGAGTTCTTGAGGCTGCAAAAAGGGAACGATCACCGGATGAGCTGCCATCCTCCAAAAAGGATCAACGATCGTTTGCCTCAGTTGCTAAAGACAGCCTTGTGATGGCTATCATAAATAAAGGAGCATTGGACGGTATGGTTCCAAAGCAAAAATGGGGGGAAATTGATACCTGTGGATACCTGCAAACACTCCTGACCCTGAATCTATTTTAAATAGACTGAAACAATGCAATCCAGATCTTCCAACAGCTGATTGGAAGGTTGGGCGTTTGGATGAAGTGGATGGACCAAGACGGCATGCAGTGTTTATATTGAACACTCTGTCTTTGCCACATCTAGCAAAGTCTCAGGGCCGTGTATGTTATGGCTTTCATTATATCCAAATGAAGGTGTATAAAAACGATCAGCTAAAGGATTCAGAAATAGACAAGCCCCTGTCTGAATCAGAAGTAAGCGGATCCTCTTGCGAAGTCGAGGGAGATACCAAAGTTGAAGACATGGATAGATACCGTATGCGTGAGGAGGCTTCTACTGCCTCAAAACTCACCAAAGTTGAATCTATGGTTATTGCGAGAGTCACCGAGATCTCTGAAGAGGGCATTCTTGATGACTCGATTGAAGCGGCTGATGTGACGGTCGTTGAAAATCTCGATGGTCCTACGGATCCTCCAGATAAATCTTCATCAATGTAAGGCTGCATGTGCTGCCTTAAAAGTTCTCCTGATGAAAGGGGACATAGACATAGTTCTTATTCAAGAATCATATGTTTATAGAAACAACATATGTGAATTAAGTACTCCGGGGTTCAAACTATTGCAGTATACTGGTAATCATGTGTATGCAAGGCGGGCATGCTAACAATTGCACCACGGTGGCTTCCGTGTAATGATGTAAATCGAGCCTGTATAATTGGTAAAAACGAGCTCAACTTGTTTCTGCATCCTTCAATGTGCAATACTGACACTGTCGTTGCCAGTTTAGAAATAGCCAAATGCAAATATTGGGTATCTTCGGTCTACATGGGACATGATAGGGAGATGCCACCATGTGCCGTTAACACCTAGTTGAGCAGTCATTGAAAACAAATGCAAAACTCATTATGGGATGCGATGCGAATGCGCATCATATTATATGGGGAAGTAGTGATACTAATGCAAGGGGAGAGTCGCTAATAGAGTTTATTTTGCGTACTAATCTGGTAGTTTGCAACAAGTGAGAAGCCACAACCTTTGTCACTAAAAACAGGCAAGAGGGTTTGGACATCACCTTGGCCTCGCAAGAACTGACTGAAATGATATCTGAGTGGCAGGTTTTAAGTGAACACAGCTTCTCAGATGATCGCTACATCAGTTTCAAATTTGATGTTCATACCACCAAGACCATATTTCCGCCAAATGTCAGGAAAGCTGACTGGAATATTTATAGGGAATCTTTAAATATGATGATACCGGAAATATCAGAGACAAATATGAGCACTGTTCAAGTTATCGAACACGCAGTGGAGAGGATTACTAAGGCCTTCTACATTTCACTGAAAGCTGCATGCCCTAAAGGGAAGCCAAGGGGGAAAAATCGACCACCATGGTGGTCTACGGAGTTAGGTAATGAGGAAATCGTGCAGGAAGCTCTTTAACAAAGCAAAGTCCACCAGAGCTCCTGTGGATTGGGACGCTTACAAGAAGAATCTGAGAGGATACAAGCGAGAACTGAGAAAGGCTCAGCATAACTCTTGGAATGATTACTGCAGCAGCATTGAGATTACGTCCGAGGCTTCCAGACTACGGAAGGTTCTAGCATCCACGAGCTCCGCTCCAGGTTTCATTAAAACATCGGAGGGCAATTGGACAACGTCCAGTGAGGAGACGCTGGAGGTACTATTGGACACACATTTTCCCGGAAATCAGACGGTTGAACCATGCACTGCCGGTGCCATAGTGGCTCAGCGGCCGTTTCCTATCGAGGCAATTGTATCAGAATCTAGTATAAAATGGGCGTTAAATAGCTTTGGATCATTCAAATCCCCCGGACCTGATGGAATTACTCCGGCGGAGTTACAAGCGGTGGCTGACAGAATTATTCCCTGGTTGTCGGCGATATATATAGGATGTATCAACTTAGCATATATTCCACGACAGTGGAGGGAATCAAAAGTCGTTTTCATACCTAAAGCTGGAAAAGCCTCACTCGAATGCGAAGGATTTCCGACCAATCAGATTATCATCATTCCTACTTAAGACTCTGGAGAGGATGATGGATATTTATCTTAGAACTAGCGTCGATTCAAGTTTGCTCTCGAAACGACAACATGCATACTCGAAGGGCAGATCTACTGAGACCGCATTACATGAACTAGTCAGCTTTATTGAAAGCTCACTATCTGTCAAAGAATACACAATCGTGGCGTTTCTAGACATCGAAGGGGCGTTCAATAACGTCCATCAGAGCTCGATATTAAATGGACTGACAACTCCGAATGTTGATCCAGGTATACTTATGCTGTTAGACGAACTTCTAAGGAAGAGACGCATTTCAGTCACACTAGGACAAGCAAACATACAAAGATATGTGAACAGAGGCACTTCTCAAGGAGGAGTTCTATCACCTCTTCTTTGGAATGTTGCTACAAACGACCTTCTGGTTTCCCTTGAAAAAGAAAGGATACAAGTGGTGGCATACGCAGATGATGTGGCACTAGCAGTCAGGGGAAAATTCCCATCAACAGTTAGAGATATTATACAGAGAGCCCTCCGGATGACTGAGAAATGGGCGAAAGATAATGGTCTTGGGGTAAATCCTGCAAAGACAGAACTAGTCATGTTCTGCAAAGACCGCAAAACTCCCACGGTTAGACCCATTTCCCTAGGGGGTACTAAAATTCCCTTTGGTGAGTGTGCAAAATACCTTGGCGTTATTTTGGACAGGAAGCTGAACTTTAAGCTTAATATTGAAGAAATGGCGAGGAAAGCAACGGTAGCTTTATACTCGTGCAAAAAGGCAATAGGGAAAAAGTGGGGACTAAAACCAAAAATTGTACATTGACTATACACGGCAGTGGTTAGACCTATAATGCTATATGGTCTTGTAGTCTGGTGGCCGGCACTTCACCAGCCGACAAGTTTAGACAAAGTTCAGCGTATGGCGTGCTTGTGTATCTCAGGTGCATTCAGCAAGACAGGAACAAACTCCCTTAATGTCATACTGCATCTATTGCCTTTAGACATTTTGGCCAAACAGTCAGCTGCAACAACGGCTGTGCGGTTGCGCGAGCAGTCAACCTGCAATAAAATCCTTGGACTCTGTGTTCCTCAACTCGAAAACGGCCATCGACTGCCGCAAATCTCTCAATGTCATGATGGCAAATGTTCGATGGGAGAATTGTAAGGGTTGTAACGACACCAAGCAAATGTGGCCCCATTTAAACTTAAACCGCACACTAGATCTGCTAGTGTTCTCGAGACTCCAGATATCACTCCTGATATCTGCTATAACGGGTCGCTGCCTGATAGGCGATTTTGCAAAAACTATTGATGCGAGGTATAATAACTATTGTATGAGCTGTCATGATGCGGAGGAAAAGGAATCAATAAAACACCTCTTGTGTGAGTGTCCTGCATTTTGTGTAAGGCGTAAGCAAATTTTAGGGGCATATAGCTTCAGATTACTTCGACCTGGAAAACGTTAACTTAAGCAGTGTGCTAATGTTTTTGGAACAATCTGGTTGGTTCAACAGAAGAAAATAATCGAGAAGGTTCAACGGTTAAAACTAGAAGTGCCCATATGTAATAGGTACTTTTAGTTAATGTGGTGTCACAATGGACTGAATAGTCTAAGTGAGCCTGAATCTTAATCGGGCTGCCACTTTAACCTAACCTACCAAACAAATTAAATTCATCTCTTGTCTAGATATTATAATTTGTAAAACAAAAAACTTACCAACAAACTTTACAATTGTTTCCCGCACTCCGTAAAATCTACAATCTTGAAATTGAATTAGAAAAGCTATTAACATTCCTCGACAGAAAACAAAATGTTCTTATCTGCGGCGATTTTAATGCGCGTTCAAGAATTTTTGGTGACTGCAAAGACTCTGTTAGAGGTAACATGATTAAAGAAACTTTTGAAAATTCTATTTTTAGAAACCTAAATAATGGTTCACCCACCTTTACAAAATGTCTCACAGACAATTGTCAAGGATCTGTTCTGGATCTCCTTCACTTACTCTCTAGCATTGATATCTTGGGAAGTTTTAAAACATACTGTAGTGTATTTATTCTAATCTTGCGAGGTGTTAATATAGTGTATTTAAGAACACTAATACATATGTATACTCACACTCTCATCTATTAAAGAAAAACAGTTACAATGTAAGTTTAGGTACAAACTAAATAAGAAGTAAAGAATAAAACGTCACTTGAAATTTGGAAGTTGCCTAGCACGTTTATATTGCATTTTTGTCTCCACGAGAACGTTACAATTGGCGACGAGGCAAAGTTTTATTTTTTGGTTAGATAACCTAAAATTGTGATTTTTTTTAACATACGATCAAAATGGTCAACGAAGAAGAAAAAAAATTTGTTCAAGTTTCCACAATTAATATGGAATCTTTCGAACCTAATGTGGAGCAGTGGCAAACGTACATGGAGCGTATGGAGAAGCTTTTCATAGCAACCAATGTCACAAGTGAAGAGCAGATGAAGTTTTTGTTTATAAAATTCATTGGGCCAGTAACGTATAGACTTTTAAGAGATTTATGTCAGCCGAAACTTCCAAAGGACGTGAGCTACCGGGAGTTAGTTGAGCTGTTAACTGCCCATTTTACACCTTCAATTGTTGTTTTTAAAGAAAGGCGAGTTTTTTATGCTGCTCATATGAGCCAAGGAGAAACGGTGGTGGAGTGGCACGCCAGAATCCGTAGGTTAGCGGCAAACTGTGAATTTGGTGACCAGCTGGAGCACGTTTTAATTGACAAGTTTGTCACCGAGATGGATGGTAAAATATTCGACCGTTTATGTGAAGAGACAAAAACGCTTACATTGGCAAAAGCGTTAGACATTGCGCAGAGGTATGAGAAACCAGATAAACCGGTAAATATCATCCGAAAAAGCAGTAAGAAGACTAGTGACCAATTCAGAAAGGCCGGCGGCAGGAGGGCCGAAGACGTTTGTTATCACTGTGGGAAGAGAAACCACGATTTTAAAATGTGTAAATTCAAGACGTATGCGTGCAACAAATGTGGAAAGTGTGGCCATTTAGCAGTAGTATGCAATGCAGTGAGTAAAAATACACATGCCATAAAAATTGTGTCATCCAATCGAGACCAAACAGCAGTTGATTCTTCCTTACAATTATATAATATAAAACCCAGTAGCTATATTGACCCTTATACTATTAGTGCTAAGATTAATGGTATTAATTTTAATTTAGAACTTGATTCAGGAGCAGCAGTGTCAGTTTTCCCTCTGGTAATTTTTAAATCTAAATTTGCCCAGATTAAATTAGAGAAATCAAGTACTATTTTGTCGGGTTATGGTGGAACCAATTTAAACGTTAAAGGTTCATTTAGTGCTTCTGTTGAATTTAATGGAAAGGTCAAAGAAATTGAATTTATTGTGGTTGATGCTTGTGGTCCATTGATTTTGGGCAGAAATTTTCTGTCAACTTTTAACATTGTTTGGAAAGAATTGAACAATAGTAAACCTCAAAATTCTGATAAACTAGAGAAATTAGTGGAGAAATTTGGTTCAGTGTTTGAAGAGGGATTAGGCCTTTGCAGACATTTCAAAGTGCAGTTGAGATTAGAAGGTAATCCAACACCAATTTTTCACAGACCAAGGCCGGTTCCTATTGCTTTTAAAGTCGCTGTAGAGGAGGAGCTGGATGCTCTTTTGAACATGGGTGTTATTTCTCAAGTTGAGACGTCCGAATGGGGGACTCCATTAGTACTCGTTTTGAAACCAAATGGTTCTATTCGTATATGCGCGGACTATAAGGTTACACTAAATAAATATCTATGTGATGTAAGATACCCCTTGCCTCGAATTGAGGATTTGTTTTCAAAATTGCAAAATGGTAAATTATTTACCAAATTGGATTTGGCAAAGGCCTATAATCAGTTCGAGTTAGATGAGTCTTCGAAGTTGCTATGTGCATGGAGCACGCACAAGGGTGTTTTCAAAATGAATCGTATGCCTTTTGGTATTAAACCAGCTTCGGGAATTTTTCAGAGGGAAATCGAGAAGCTCTTGCAAGGTATTCCGAATGTGGTTAATTTTTTGGACGATATCCTAGTGACGGGGAAAAATGATGAGGAACATATGGAAAATTTGTGCGAGGTTTTGAACAGATTACCTGATGCAGGTCTCAGGTTGGAGAAGTCGAAATGCAGTTTTATGGACGAGGTATCTTATTTGGGTTTTAAAATAAGTAAGCATGGCTTAGCGAAGACTGAGGAGCGTGTTAAGGATATTTTAGATGCACCAAGGCCTAGGAATGTAGCTGAGGTTCGTTCTTTTATAGGGCTGGTAAATTATTACAGCAAATTCATTTATAATTTTTCGAAAATAATGCTACCATTTTACGATTTATTAAAGAATGGTAAAATGTTTGAATGGGATAAAGAGTGCGAGGCTTCGTTTCAGTTATTGAAATCATTGCCGAGGAAGTTACTCTTTCGCATTTTGATCCAAACATTCCTATTGTTTTAACTTGTGATGCTTCACAAAAAGGGATCGGAGCAATTTTGTCGCACCGATTTGAAGACGGTGCAGAGCGCCCTGTAGCTTTTGCTTCACGCATCCTGAGTAAGTCCGAGCAGAATTATAGTGTAATTCATAAAGAGGCTCTAGCTATGGTTTTTGCGTGTGATAGATTTTATCAATATTTGAAAGGAAATGCTTTCACTTTACGTACAGATCACAAGCCGCTCATATCTTTATTCGGTGAGAATAAAGGAATTCCAAGAATGGCGGCAAGCCGGATTCAAAGATGGGCTGTTTTCTTATCTGGGTTTAATTACAAAATTGAGTATTTGAAGGGTAAGACCAATTCCGCCGATGCACTTTCTCGTTTTCCGTCATGTGCTGGGCCGTATGGGCCATGTGCGGGAGATGAAAAGTGTGAGGCGTTATTTTTGAATTTTGTTGATAATGGTGACATTAAAGTGACGCAGAAATCTCAAGGGTCGTCAGGGCATTTAATTTTGGTGAAGGTTTAGATGACAATCTTATGTCGTTTAAATCCAGATATTGTGAGTTGCACGTGGAAGATGGCGTATTAATGTGGGCCATAGGGTTGTTATTCCCCGTAAATTCCGCTCAAAAATATTGAGGGAAATTCATTCTACTCATCTGGGTATAGTTAAATCCAAATCTTTTGCAAGATCATGTGTTTGGTGGCCGAATATTGATGCCGATTTGGAACGCATAATAAAAGGGTGTCATGCCTGTAATCTGGTTCAACCAGATCCTATTCGGGCAAAATTTATTACATGGCCAGCTCCAATGGTCCATGGGAGAGAATTCACACTGATTATTGTGGTCCCATGGGTGGGTATTATTTTTTGATAGTGGTAGATGCATTCTCGAAGTGGCCGGAGATTTTCCCAACAAAAACCATGACTACTGATTTCACAATTTATCGTTTGAGAGATGTTTTTGCTCGTTTCGGGTTATCGAAAACGCTTGTGAGCGACAATGGCCCTCAATATACAAGCCATGAGTTTTTGAAATTTTTAAGTATGAATAACATATCACACAAATTGACCGCGCCGGGGCATCCAGCGACAAATGGAGCTGCCGAAAATTTTGTTCGCACTTTTAAATCGTTTTTGAAGAAATCTTTGGAGGAATCCAAGTGTGGTACTTCAATTGACTGTTTGTCGTCAAGGTTTCTTTTTGATTATCGTACGGTGAAACATTGCTCGACCAACGAATCTCCTTCGAAATTAATGTTAGGAAGGAAGTTGCGAAACCGCCTGAGCTGTCTCAAACCACGGAGTGTTTCCGAGAAGTCGGAGGAAATGAAGAGAAGGCAAGAGGAACATTTTAAGGGAACGCAAAATGTTAGCTTTCTGGACGGGGAGATAGTGTGGATTAGGGATTATTCTGTAATGAACAAACCAAGATGGATAAAGGGTCAGATTATTCGGGCTGTAGGGCCAAGAAATTACATTTGTAAGTTACCCACGGGTAGAGAAATCAAACGCCATTTGAACCAACTTAGGAAGTTTACTCAGAATCTTGAGGAATATGAAACGTGTGCAGCAGATGATTTGCAAATTAAGAGAAGCGTGCAAGCAACATCCAAAATAAACACTTCAAGTAATTCCGAAATGGAAATTGATCGAAATCCGTTAGCACAAAATGAATCTGAAGAAATCCATCCCGAAAATGAAATCTTGGAGAATAATTCCAGTGGTGAAACTGACAATGCAGCTATGCAAACACCAAGACGATCAGCAAGATCTAAAAAACCTGTTATCCGACTTAATCTATAAACAATTTGTTAAATTCGATGTAAATTCAATAAACTGCTTTTAAATTACATGTAGTAAAACTTAAAGCTTAAATGGCTGTTATCGTAATTTAAGTAGGGAGGTATTGTGATTCTTGCGAGGTGTTAATATAGTGTATTTAAGAACACTAATACATATGTATACTCACACTCTCATCTATTAAAGAAAAACAGTTACAATGTAAGCTTAGGTACAAACTAAATAAGAAGTAAAGAATAAAACGTCACTTGGAATTTGGAAGTTGCCTAGCACGTTTATATTGCATTTTTGTCTCCACGAGAACGTTACACATACAATTGGCGGAAGTCACCACTTACCCATACTGATGAATATTAATATATCTGTAAAATCAAAAATTTTCTCTCCAAACACAAACTAAACAAAAATCAATCTATCAAACAATATTGGTGATATTCAAAAGGAACTTAAATCGGAAATAAGAAACGCCACATTTGTTGTGACCTCAAAAAAATACCCAAAAACTGGTGGAATGCCAAAACGGAAAAACTTTTCAGACTCAGACAAGGCGCTCAAAAAACGTTTGACCTAAATAAAAACTTGTTTAATGCTAAACATCTTGAAATAGCCATTAAAAATTTTAGAAATTAAATCAAATTTGCAACAAAAAAAAAAAAACTCTTCAATCTAAAGTAAATAATCTGAATAAATATGCAAATTCCAAATCGCTCTTTAAATTCGTACGAAGTTGCAGAGACTCCTCGTCGCCCTCAACAACATCAAAATGGTGTGCTGAAAATGATTTTCTCTTTTTAACTCATCTCCAGACTCAAGTGCCCAACAATGTGACTTCCTCTGTTCAAATCGCCAGCGATGTAAATCCCAAAGATTTTTCAATGGATGAATTTTTGGAAGTTCTAAAAAAGAAAACTACCTCATCGGCAGCAGGTATAGATGGCATTACTTACGAAATGATCAGACATATGAACCTCTCGGCAAAAAACAGGTTACTTGAAGTGCTCAACCAAAACTGGAGAAATTGTAAGTTAGAACACGAATGGCGTAAAATTAAAATTGTTCCCATACCAAAGAAGGGTAAGGACTTGCAGAATTACAAAAACTTCAGGGCGATTGCTCTCATTTCAGTACTCATAAAACTGCTAAATCATATGGTCAAAACACGATTAAATAATTTCATAAATGAAAATAACATATTTCCACTCCGTTCATATGAATATAGAAAAAATATATCTGCCTCTACATGCATAAATGACATTCTTCATGTTATTAACGAAAATAAAGAAAAAGGTGAAAAAGTTGTCATTGTTACTCTCGATGTTTCTTGTGCATATGAATGTGTTGATATCAACACCCTTTATACAATCTTACAATCTATCAACTGTTCATATAGTTGGCAACACTGTTGTGCTTTAGTGGTGTTTTTCTTAGCGCTATTAAAAATTTGAACAATTTTTGTGTTTTTTTGCATGTAAATAAAAGTTTAATTTGTGCCGGTGTATTTTAAATTATTCAGATAAGTGATTAGTTTGTTGAAAAGTTCAATGTTGGTTAATCCTCTGTGTAAATAATCTGTATTGTATTTATTCTCATTGGATTATTTGTCTGTTAAATAGTTTGTGTTAGTTTACAATAACAAGTGGGCTTTGCTTTCTTGTACCAGTTGTTTTGTTTTTGTAAATGTAATTTTCTCAGTGGCTGTGGATATACATATATACATTATTATCAAGCGGTGTTGTCAATACTTGTATTGTTGATTTGGTGGTCAAACGGTGTTGTCAATACTTGTATTTGTTGATGTGTGTTTTTGGTAGATGAGTTGTACGTTGGTAACAACCCAATAAACACAGGATGAGCGTTTTTCAAATGCAACAACTTTTCAGTTTGATGATAAATATAATTTTCAACATAAATTCAACTTGACTTGAAATAACTCATCTTCAATACATCTTCAAATTGTTTGTGAATTACTTCCAATTTGCCAAAATGTTGACGAAATCTTTGAAAAGGTGTTGAAGATAATATGAGAAAACTTTGACAAAACACTACCCTAAAATGCAACGAAAAAACCATGTGGTTTTCAATACTTATTTTTGCAACGAAGTTCGTGGTCAATTGCAAGAAATTAAAAAAAATGGAAAATTTTAGACAAATAAACAAATAGTTTATAAAAATAGGTAAGTGAAAATAAAAAATGAAATAAAACTTTAAGGAACACTTTAAAGAAGTCACTCAATTTAAATCTCTTTGCAGAAAACTAAAATCTTTGAATGCTACATTCTTGCAAACAATAAGAAGCTGGCCAATGAAAAATGAGTGGCTTATCGACAAGAAAAAGTTTCCAGAAACATTACAAGTGCAACCAATTAAAATTGTTAAAAACAACAAATTGTTGAAATCAACAACTTCTGGATGAAAATATGCATCACATCGTCAGTGTAATTCGTATGCTATTATCAGTTTAAAATGGATATTTTGTGAATTCCTTCTGCTGGAAATCAATTCTAATACGCGGTCCAGTACGTTCCTAATTTCAAATTGCCCGCATGTTAATAAATTTTAATGCTGTTTTATGGCACCAAAAGGAAGGAAATCGAATTATCAATGCAAAAGTGTTTACTAATAATGTTTAAGATATTTAAAGTTTTGTTGTTTGTTTTTTTTTTTTTTTTCTTATTTGTTGATATGTTTAATAAGATTATTATTTATCAATTGGTATTGTAGTGTATTATGTAGTGTAGTGTATTATTATATATTTTATTTTGATAAAAATGAATAAATTATACAAAATTCATAGAATTTTGGCTTTGACTTTCAATTTGAAGTGGGGATATCATTCATACAAATTTAGGTTGAAAAGTATTTGCAACGATGTTAATTTTGAATTTCACTCGCATCGAAAATTGTTGGACAAATTATTGAGTAGCGATGCATTTCAATTTGAGGATAACACTTGAAATATTATTGCTAATGTGTTGAATTTCACTGTTGAGGGTAATGTCTGTTTTTTGTTGAGAACGCGATTTTCTCAACTTGAATATTACCCTAATCCTTTGAAAAAATGTTTGAAAAATTGTTGAAATTTAGCATTTTTCAAACGTTTGTGTTTATTGGGAACGGTCTTAGATGGTGTTGTGTGAGATGTAGGAAGATTAGTGTGGAGATCTATAACTTTTTTAGGGAGGCTACGTCTTAGGTGACTACGTTGACACGTGACTTATGGGAGCTGTATTCGAACTTTGTGAAATTTTTAGGGTAAATCTGATGGATTTGAACTTGAGGAAATGCAAGTTTATGCGATTCTTTAGGTCTAGGCCTATTGATGTTCGGTATAGTATACGGGGCTCATTATTGGAAGAGGTTGATTCTTTTGTTGATCTTGGCATTGTTATGGATCGTAGGCTTAATTTTAATGGTCATATTGATTCGATGGTGAGTAAGGCGTATAGGGTTCTAGGATTCATAAAGCGTTGGGCGAAGGAGTTTTCGGACCCTCATGTTACAAAGAGGCTTTTTACTGCCCTTGTTAGACCCATTCTAGAGTATGGTTCTATCGTGTGGGATCCTCAGTATGAAGTTTACATTGATAGGATAGAATCGGTTCAGAAGCAGTTCTTGTTGTTCGCTTTGAAACACCTTCATTGGAACAGTGATTTTCATCTTCCTTCATATACTTCTAGATTGAGGCTGATTAATTTGCCTACTCTTAGGAGCCGATGTTGACGATGGACGATGTTGAGCTCCATGATGATGTATAGGTTAGTTAGTGGGGATATTCCATGCTCGGAATTGATATCTAGGATTAGGATAAATGTTCCTTTTAGGGCATCTAGGAATTACCAGTTTCTTTACATTGATTTTCAACGTTCGAATTATGCTTCTGTGGAGCCTATTCGTAGGATGTGCATTATTTTTAATTCAATCTATCATCTAGTTGACACTAACCTTAGTATTGATATAATGAAGTCAAGAATTTTAGCATATTTGGATAACTAATACATTAGTTTTATTGAATAACCACCCCGCCATGGTCCGGATCATGGTGTGTACGCTGGCCCTACGTCATGGGGAAGAGGCCCTCACGGTCGGAAGGGGCGGGAAAGTGGGCGATGGGACCGTTCGTATAAAAAAAAACACATATCCTCCTAGATATACTCCTTTCTCAGCAAAAGATTTCTAGTCATGGGAAATAATGAAATTGAAATCTTAAATGGAATCCTTCAAGGAAGTTGTCTCAGTCCAACAGTATTCAACATCTATACTAGTAGTCTTCACAGAATTGCTGATCGGAACAACCACATATTTCAGTTTGCTGATGATTTCGTAATCTTAACACATGACCATGATTTTGACAATGCAGTTAAAGTTCTTCAAAATAAAGTTTCGGGAGTTTGCGGCAATTTTTTCAGATCTCAAACTGAAAATTAATGAAGACAAATCGGCTGTAATGTACGTAGCTAAAGGAGCCAGGAAAACTCCATTAATATCGCTTAGAGGTAAATTAATAAAGCCAACTCTTTCAATCAAATTTCTGGGAAGAAAGATTACAAATAGCCTCTCGCTAAAAGAACACTATGATGATGTCGTGTACTCGTGTAGAAATTCATTAAATGCAATAAAAATGCTCACCACACTCAAATATGGACTTCATCCATCAATAGCAACAAATATAACCAAATCGATTATTTTTTTCAACGACTGAATATCTGATCTCCTCCATGGCTCATACACCAAAATACTTAAATAGAAGAATAACCACTTTTCAAAATCAAATATTAAAAAGAAACCTTGGTTTAACCAAAATCACACCAAATCATATTGTATATGCTTTGGCAGGAGTCTTACATCCACAACAAAGATATCAATATCTTGCGTCAAAAGAGATATTAAAGTTGAAAATACACAACAAAAAGCTTTATTGTAGTATTACATCAAACGCCACAAATAAACAAGTAAGGAAAGTCTAAAGTCGGGCGGGGCCGACTATACCCTGCACCACTTTGTAGATCTAAATTTTCGATACCATATCACATCCGTCAAATGTGTTGGGGGCTATATATAAAGGTTTGTCCCAAATACATACATTTAAATATCACTCGATCTGGACAGAATTTGATAGACTTCTACAAATCTATAGACTCAAAATTTAAGTCGGCTAATGCACTAGGGTGGAACACAATATTAGTAAAAAACCAGTAAGGAAAGTCTAAAGTCGGGCGGGGCCGACTATATTATACCCTGCACCACTTTGTAGATCTAAATTTTCGATACCATATCACATCCGTCAAATGTGTTGGGGGCTATATATAAAGGTTTGTCCCAAATACATACATTTAAATATCACTCGATCTGGAAGAATTTGATAGACTTCTACAAAATCTATAGACTCAAAATTTAAGTCGGCTAATGCACTAGGGTGGAACACAATGTTAGTAAAAAATAAAAAAATATGGGAAACGTTTAAATCTGAAGCAATTTTAAGGAAACTTCAAAAAAGTTTATTTATGATTTATCGCTCGATATATATGTATTAGATGTTTAGGAAAATTAGAGTCATTTTTACAACTTTTCGACTAAGCAGTGGCGATTTTACAAGGAAAATGTTGGTATTTTGACCATTTTTGTCGAAATCAGAAGAACATATATATGGGAGCTATATCTAAATCTGAACGGATTTCAACCAAATTTGGCACGCATAGCTACAATGCTAATTCTACTCCCTGTGCAAAATTTCAACTAAATCGGAGTTAAAAATTGGCCTCTGTGGTCATATGAGTGTAAATCGGGCGAAAGCTTTATATGGGAGATATATCCAAATCTGAACCGATTTCAAGCAAATTTGGCGCGCATAGTTACAACGCTAATTCTACTCCCTATGCAAAATTTCAACTAAATCGGAGCAAAAAATTGGCCTCTGTGGGCAAATGAGTGTAAATCGGGCGAAAGCTATATATGGGAGCTATATCTAAATCTGAACCGATTTTGCTGATATTTGGCAAGTTTTTCGAGACTCATAAAATATTCGGATGTACGGAATTTGAGGAAGATCGGTTGATATACACGCCAATTATGACCAGATCGGTGAAAAATATATATGGCAGCTATATCTATATCTGAACCGATTTTTTCCAAAATCAATAGGGATCGTCTTTGAGCCGAAACAGGACCCTATACTAAATTTTAGGACAATCGGACTAAAACTGCGAGCTGTACTTTGCACACAAAAATACATCAACAGACAGACAGACGGACAGACAGACAGACGGACAGACGGATATCGCTAAATCGACTCAGAATTTAATTCTAAGCCGATCCGTATACTAAAAGGTTGGTCTATGATTACTCCTTCTTGGCGTTACATACAAATGCACAAACTTATTATACCCTGTACCACAGTAGTGGTGAAGGGTATAAATATGTGAAACATTTAAATCTGAAGCAATTTTAAGGAAACTTCGCAAAAGTTTATTTATGATTTATCGCTCGATATATATGTATTAGAAGTTTAGGAAAATTAGGGTCATTTTTACAACTTTTGGACTAAGCAGTGGGGATTTTACAAGGAAAATGTTGGTATTTTGACCATTTTTGTCGAAATCAGAAAAACATATATATGGGAGCTATATCTAAATCTGAACCGATTTCAAATTTGTCACGCATAGCAACAATGCTAATTCTACTCCCTGTGCAAAATTTCAACTAAATCGCAGTTAAAAATTGGCCTCTGTGGTCATATGAGTGTAAATCGGGCGAAAGCTATATATGGGAGATATATCAAAATCTGAACCGATTTCAACCAAATTTGGCACGCATAGTTACAATGCTAATTCTACTCCCTATGCAAAATTTTAACTAAATCGGAGCAAAAAATTGGCCTCTGTGGGCAAATGAGTGTAAATCGGGCGAAAGCTATATATGGGAGCTATATCTAAATCTGAACCGATTTGGCTGATATTTTGCAAGTTTTTCGAGACCCATAAAATATTCGGATGTACGGAATTTGAGGAAGATCGGTTGATATACACGCCAACTATGACCAGATCGGTGAAAAATATATATGGCAGCTATATCTAAATCTGAACCGATTTTTTCCAAAATCAATAGGGATCGTCTTTGAGCCGAAACAGGACCCTATACCAAATTTTAGGACAATCGGACTAAAACTGCGAGCTGTACTTTGCACACAAAAATACACCAACAGACAGACAGACAGACGGACAGACAGACAGACAGACAGACAGACAAACAGACAGACGGACATCGCTAAATCGACTCAGAATTTAATTCTAAGATGATCGGTATACTAAACGATGGGTCTCAGACTTTTCCTTCTTGGCGTTACATACAAATGCACAAACTTATTATACAGATTGAAGTACAGATTGAACTAAATGCTTTTCCCTCAAACAAAAACACCATAAACAAAGAGTGCTTTCTAGCGATATATCGACAAAAAGTAAATGATCTCATGTCAGAAGGTTACCCTATTCTGGCTACCGATGCTTCTCCGATGGAAAACTCGACGGGTTGTTCAGTGTGCAATATTTCCACCAAAGAGAACTTCGCTTACAAAATTGCAGATAAAGTTTCCTCACTCACAGGAGAGCTACATGCAATTGAAAAAGCTGTAGACATAATTATTGAAGATGCGATCTTCACTGATAGCAAAAACGCCTGTATATTCTTAGGCAATAACACTCAGCACAATTATCTTATAAACGACATCCTAAGGAAGGTAAACAATTCTATGGTCCCAAAACTTACTTTAATATGGACACCATCTCATGTGGGTATTCCACCAAATGAATTGGCTGACCATTTCGCAAGACATGCTGCTGATTCTGGCTGTTTAATAGATTCTAAACACTTTGTTAAGGATGCACAAAATAAAATAAAAAATCTTCTGTGGAATGAATGGGTTGAAAACTAATAGACGGAAATAACAAACAAATACACATTTCTCAGCAACTTCTATTCGGAACCGCCGTCGAAACCATGGTACAAAAACTCAACTCTGGCACCAGAACATATCAAAATCATAAATAGACTTCTCTCGGGCTACGCGTATACCAGGGACGCTTTTGTTTAGCAACTTTTGTTATTGTGAAAAAAAAATGGAAAAAAAGGAATTTCGTGTTTTGATAAAATACTGTTTTCTGAAGGGAAAAAAATACGGTGGAAGCAAAAACTTTGCTTGATAATGAGTTTCCGCACTCTGCCCAGGGAAATCAACAATAATTAATTGGTATGCAAAATTCAAGCGTGGTGAAATGAGCACGGAGGACGCCCGAAAGAGGTGGTTACCGACGAAAACATCAAAAAAATCCACAACATGATTTTGAATGACCGTAAAATGAAGTTGATCGAGATAGCAGAGGTCTTAAAGATATCGAAGGAGTGTGTTGGTCATATCATTCATCAATATTTGGATATGCGGAAGCTCTGTGCAAAATGGGTGCCGCGCGAGCTCACATTTGACCAAAAACAACAACGTGTTGATGATTCTGAGCGGTGTTTGCAGCTGTAAACTCGTAATACACCCGAGTTTTTCCGTCGGTATGTGACAATGGATGAAACATAGCTCCATCACTACACTCCTGAATCCAATCGACAGTCGACTGAGTGGACAGCGACCGGTGAACCGTCTCCAAAGCGTGGAAAGACTCAAAAGTCCGCTGGCAAAGTAATGGCCTCTGTTTTTTGGGATGCGCATGGAATAATTTTTATCGATTATCTTGAGAAGGGAAAACACCATCAACAGTGACTATTATATGGCGTTATTGCAGCGTTTGAAGGTCGAAATCGCGGCAAAACGGCCCCATATGAAGAAGAAAAAAGTGTTGTTCCACCAAGACAATGCACCGTGCCACAAGTCATTGAGAACGATGGCAAAAATTCATGAATTGGGCTTCGAATTGCTTCCCCACCCACCGTATTCTCCAGATCTGGCCCCCAGCGACTTTTTCTTGTTCTCAGACCTCAAAAGGATGCTCGCAGGGAAAAATTTGGCTGCAATGAAGAGGTGATCGCCGAAACTGAGGCCTATTTTGAGGCAAAACCGAAGGAGTACTACCAAAATGGTATCAAAAAATTGGAATGTCGTTATAATCGTTGTATCGCTCTTGAGGGGAACTATGTTGAATAATAAAAACGAATTTTGATAAAAAAAATATGTTTTTCTTTACTAGACCGGGGACTTATCAGCCAACCTGTTAGTATTTAGCCTTGTAATGTGATATATTTTTAAGTGCAAGCATATAATGTTCATAAACTAGCATAATGTGTTTGGGACATATATGTTAATATGTTAGAACATATTATGTTTGGGACATAAAATGTTTGTAAATATAATATGCTTGGATGAAAACATATATTAATTTAGAAATAGACTATAAACATATATGTGTTTAGAAAGAGAGACATAAAGCGTATGCTGGAAGTAAAATAATGAAAGTAACCAATTGGCGCCTTAAAAATATATATACACAAAGAAAATTCCATTAAAGATTGGTTCAATACTATGTGTGAATATAAACAAGTATAACTTTACAGATTTGGAGTAAACATATATATGTTGTGATATAAGACCGCCAAAAATTGTATATGATTAAGTAAAAAGATTAAAATGAGTATTCGGAGAGAAAAAAATCAAATGATTCGTATACTTAAGAACCAAAAAAAAGGAATGACATTCATTCATATTCATGCACATAGTATCAGAAATAAAATTGATGAATTTCGATACATTTTTGAATGTTCTGAAATTGACGTTCTTTGTGTATCAGAAACATGGCTCCTACCGAACCAACAAAACTTATTTTTCAGCCTTAGAGGATACCAATTTATCGTGCAGATAGGGACAGTCATGGTGGAGGAGTGGCTATCTATGTGAAAAGAAACTTTGCATGCCGAATCTTAAAAAGATCAGGAGTTGGTGATGTTTCGGAATTTCTGTATGCTGAACTTACGAATAATAATAAGAAAGTACTTGTTGGTGTAGTCTACAGACCTAACAATAGAGTTGATCCAAGTACTTTCTTGGAACAGTTGGACCATTTATGTCTGTCTTACGAGGACATAGTTATATGCGGCGACTTTAATCAGAACGTGCTAAATGAAAATTTTATAGCATCCGAATTTTTATTTCTTGGTCTAACACTTGTGAATGATCGCACTCCAACTCATTATTCTAGAAACTCTAACTCGTTAATAGATTTATTTTTTGTTAGCAATAGAGACACGGTATTACTATATGATCAGATATCGGCACCCATGTTCTCTAAACATGATCTTTGTTTTTTAACTTTCGATTTTCAAACAGCCAAATCATCAAATACTTTTTCTTTTAGGGATTTTAGAAACATTGATATGTTTTCACTTAACCATGAGCTGTGTTGTATACCATGGAATGATATATTTTTCATAGCTGATATAGATGGGAAAATTCAGCTTCTTACAAATATACTTATATATCTTTATGACAAGTATGTTCCTTTGCGGACTAAGACTATCATCGACGCTCAGAATCCTTGGTTTGATGGCGAAGTGAAGCGTTTGATAAAGGAGAGAGATATTGCATTTGAGCGATGGAAAAGGTTTAAGGTTCCAGAATTTCATAATGACTACAAACATAAAAGAAATAGGGTTATTTGTGTTGTAAGGAACAAGAAATCTAAATATTATAGTAACAAATTTGAAAGTTCTGTCCATTCTAAAAATGTTTGGAAGCATATAAGGGAACTTGGGATTAGAAAAAATACAGAAGAGATTAGTGAAAATATCGACATAGATCAACTAAATACATCATTCGTAAATATCCCGATGTTGACGCCCATTCCTCAATATTATTCGGATGAAATATTGAATAATGACATTGATTCTCAACTTTATTTTAACTGTATTAGCGAGATTGAGGTAGCCAAGAGTATCACCTCTGTAAAATCTAACGCTATTGGTCCTGATGGGGTGGATCCAAAGTTTTTTCGAATACTAGTTCCAAATATTATTCCATACTTAACGCACATTTTTAATTCAATTATTATTCGTTCACATTTTCCGAGCACTTGGAAACATGCGAGAATAATACCTCTACCCAAAAATGAAAACGAATACCGCCCAATTGCGATACTTCCATATTTATCAAAGGGTTTTGAACATGTTGTAAGAAGTCAAAATGTTTATTTATAAACAGATCTACTAATCACTCTGTAGATTTAGGTATACATATTTCGAATCTTCCAATAGAAGTTGTAAAGAAGGCGAAAAATTTAGGAGTCATTTTTAATAATAAGCTAAACTGGGATGATCACATTGCCTCTGCTATTGGCAAGACATATGCAGCTTTGCGGAATCTATACATATGCCAACAAAGCACACCAGCACGTATCAGATTATTATTAGCGAAATCGGTATTAGTGCCTCGTCTCCTATATGCTTGCGAGTTGTTCTCCAATAGCAGCGGGAAAATGTTAAATAAACTTAGAGTGGCATTCAACAGTATTACAAGATATGTATTTCGTATACCTCGATAGGCTCATATATCTAATTATTCGAAACTAATTTTTGGGGTCTCTTTTGAAAACCTTCTAAAAATTCGGACATTAGTAAGTCTCTATAATATTATAAATTCCGGATCCCCACCGTATCTTTATGATTACATAAAATTTTGCCGGTCGGCTCGAGGCTGTTGGCTTATACAATTAAGACACACAAAGAACTTCTCAAATAAATTCTTTTTTTATACACTCAATTCGTCTTTGGAACAATTTACCCCAAGATATTCAAACTTCTACCAACATACGGCAATTCAAATGTAGACTTCATTCATATTTTCAGTAATCTTTTTTGCTCAACGATTTATTTACAAATTATAAAAAATTATAAAAAAAAAATAAATTTAAATTTTAAAATTTGCTTTATTTATTATTTTTGTTTTCTCTCTTTTTTATTAGTATATCTTTAAAAATTTATATATTTAAATGATACATAATAAGTTTTTGTAAATTCATAAACCTGCACTTTATATAAGAACCTAGTTCTTTTGTGTAGGCTATACCAAATAAAATAAATTGAATTGAATTGAATTCATTCGGAACCAAGAGAAAAGACATTTTAAAAAAAGCATGAGTTTTGTTTATCATTTTCGCATTACGGGCTCTTTTTTTTTGTTTCGTCAAAACAAATTGGAACGTACACTGAAAAAACAGTGGACCCACCAGGAAGAAAACTTTCGGTTAATTTTAGAAAATTTTGAATATTTGTAGAAAATTTTAACTAAACAGTATTACAAACGTTGGCATCACGCCGATGTCATAAAAATAATTAAATATTTTTCGACAAATACAAGAAAATTTATTAGACATAACTAAGTTTTTTCCCTCGTTAAAGAAAATTTTGTAGTTTGAAGAAAAAACTTGGAGTTCAAAATTGCAAGGATGTCTTTAGTGACATACGAAGTTCACGATGGACGCATTTTTGGTAAAATTTACAAATTTAAAGAAATTCTGAACTATTTTGTGGAAGACACGAATTTAGTTAATCTTTATGCTTCATTTGAGTATATTTTTTTCCTCGGGTTTAGTTAATATAACTAACGTACACAAAAAAGTATTAGAGTAAAGAAAACTTTCTCCAAACATAATATTTCTATGAACTAAAATAAAGTTAAATTGGCTTTAGTGAAATAGAGAGTTCACTTTTTTTTGGGTGTAGGACGAGTAAGTCAAAATATTCAAACAAAGGTAATTAAAGGGATCTTCATAAAAACTAACGAAAGGGCATTATACACTGAAAAATAGCATGCCCGGTTCCAAAGATTGTGTCTCTATTTTAAAAATTTTGGTATTGATTCCGAGCCAATGAAGCCGAGAATTCAAGTAAGGATACTTTTAAGACAATTCTCTTTTAAATGTGGGTTTTGTGTATTTGACTCTATGAAGCAAATTTTATTTTTTTCGCTTTTTAGCTTTTTTCATATGCTATAAAAAGTCCGTTAGAAACAATACAGTAGAAATTGTGCTATGTTTCAATAAAAACGTTTTTAAAAAGAAAAAACTTTATATTAGAGAAGCAAAACTTTATATATGCTAAGCAAAATTTTGTATTCTTATTTTAAGGACATGAAATCTTTGGCCACACGACAATATTTCAATGTGTTCTTTTTAGAGTTGTTACAGTAAAATGAAAACATTGGGAAACAGTGAAAAATTAAACAGTAAGATCTATAAAAACAAAGTTTAGTTCCTCTTTATTAATAAGTAGTCCAAGAGGAGTTGGCGGATACTTTCGAAAATAAAAGCGGACATTGAGTTTGAGTTTTGCCACTAAAATTATTTCTCATTTTAACGGCAAAACTCGCATCGGTAAAACCAGAATAACATTATAACTTTTTTAGGCAAATTGTGTTATAACTTGGTGGGGAATGATCCAAAGCAACAATTGAATAAGTTTATTTTCTTTAGAATAAATTATTAAAGAAAGCAAACAATTGTTCACACCTAAATAAATTTGTGTGTTGGTTAGTTAGGTTAGGTTAGGTTATGGAGGCTGACACGAATCCGAACTTGCGGGTTTGTGTCCACTTAGACCATAGTTGGTCCATTGCGATACCTCTAACTTCTTTCCATCTTCCTCCTCGTGTCCGTCTACTTCCGGCCGGAATGAGTCTATCGTATGATAATGTATCCTTTGGACGCGCCTAGTTCCTCCACCCCGAAGACTTGATGAAGACGAGGATATTCCTCATACTGCATACTCGCAAGTTGGTCATAGTCTGAAAGAAATAAGAGCCCAGTATCTTGTTTCTTGTGAAAGATAGTGCTGGACACTGGCACAGGAAGTGAAAAGAATCTTCCGTAGCATCGGGGTCCAGACACCACCTACAAATGTCATCATTCGCTAGACCTATCCTTACCATGTGTTTTCCCAAGGTGTTGTGTCCCGTTATGATGCCTATCATAGACCTTACATCCTCTCTCTGCAATGACATCAAGACTTCGGAGTTCCTAATATTATTTTCGTCCCATATCAGTTTGGTTTGTTCACAGCCAATAGAAGAAGCCCATCGTCTCTTCCATAAATCTTCATATTTGCTGTTGATCCTGTAAATAAACAAAGAGAGCGGAGGAAAAACGTCCGAAATGACGTTTTCCGTACCACCTGCCCCTTTCTTAGCCAGTATATCTGCCTCTTCATTCCCAGCTATACCATAATGTCCAGGTACCCAGCACAGAGTTAGATTATGCTGTTCAGTGAGAACCCTAAGCTCTCTACGACAGCGGCTGACCACCTTTGACCTTATGTTCGTACTGCTCAGGGCCTTTATAGCTGCCTGACTATCGATGAAAATGCTGATATCGCATCTAAATAACGTCCTCATCGATATAAGTTCAGCAGCTTTTGCAATAGCAAATATCTCGGCCTGGAAAATGCTGCATTGTTCGTCCAACTTAAAGGACTCCTTAAGTTCTAACTCCTTGCAGTATATTCCGCTGCCTAGACCCTCGGTCATTTTGAGCCGTCAGTATAGATGTTGAGATTCCCAAAGTGTATCCTGTTTTCGTCCCAGTCCTCTACGCTTGGGATAATTGATTCCAGGTCACTCTCAAACATGTACCATGACGCCATATAGTCCGTTCTTATATGTCGTCTGGCATACAATATCAGTTCAGTGTGTCTACAGCTCGTGCTCTCCAAAGAGTCCAGGCCCTTCAGTCTGATCAATTTGACCTCCGCAGTCCTCCTAATATGCAGGTCCAGTGGGCATATCCCCATCAATACCTCCAGTGCAGATGTGGCCGTTGTCCTCATTGCCCCGGTCATGTAGATAAGGGCCGTTCTATTTATCCTGCCCAATCTCTGTATATGATTGTGGTGGTTAGTGATGGGCCACCAGACATGATATCCATACACAGCTACTGGCCTTATTACAGCTGTGTACAGCCAGTTGAAAAGGGACGGTTTCATTCCCCACCTCTCCCCAACAAGCTTCTGACACGCGTATAATGCTGCATAGGTCTTCTTCATACGATCCGCTACATTCTCGAGCCAATTTAGCCTCGAGTCCAGTACAATCCCCAGGTAACGTGCCGATTTCGAGAGTGTCAATCTCGTACCCTGAAATTCTGGATCTTTGTATCCATCCAGTCTCTTTCTCCTTGTAAAGAGCACCAATTCCGTTTTCCTTGGATTTACTCCTAGTCCACCACCACTAGCCCATTCCGCTAGAGACTTCAGTGACTCGCTCATCACGTCCGAGATCGTATCCAAGAATTTGCCTGAGACCATTATGACAATGTCATCCGCGTACGCCACCACTTTTATGCCCCTATTACTCAGGGCGCTAAGAATCTCATCCACTATAATTAGCCAGAGCACAGGTGATATCACTCCTCCCTGAGGAAGTCCTCTCGTTGTCGGTTAGCATCTGCCAATTCCGCTTCGATGTTCCTATGGTGTAGCATTGCCTCAATCCAGTTCGTTACGATCTCGCTTATACCATTCATCTCCAGAGTACTACTTTCTCGATTTTTGTGTTATTGTAGGGACCTTCAATATCCAGAAAAGCCGCCAATGTGTATTCTCCGTACGCTTTCGATTTCTCAATATAATGCACTACAGAATGTAGCGCAGATTCCACCGATTTACCCATCAAATATACATGTTGGCAGCTTGACAGTCTCTTATCCAATTTATTCCTTAGATGGTTATCCAAGACTCTCTCTAGAGTCTTCAATAAGAATGATGTCAAGCTGATAGGTCTGAAGTCTTTGGCTGTTCCGTATACTATTCTACCTGCTTTGGGAATAAAAATTACTTTAACCCTTCGCCAAGCCTTGGGTATATACCCGTGCTCCAATGACGCCCTGAAAAGTCCCACATAAGTGTCCCCCAGGATATCGAAAGACTCCTGCAGCATACTCTTGGTGCTTTCTGTTTCGTGGTCGACTGATGGGGCATGACTTGACAAAGGATCGTGCCAGCCAGTGTTCCAAATCATTTGCCACCCTTTCAATGTCGTCGGGTCCGGTAATCATTCTATCCATACTCAAAGTCGGCGCCTTTACCAAATGGTGCCTGAATTTGTTCCAATTTATCCTCCTTGGGTTTCTAAATTCGTCAGCAGATTTCCTATATCCTGTTCCTAACTTGAATTCTATATATTTATGGTCCGAGTAGCTCATTTCCTTGGACACTTTCCAGTCCGATACTGTAATCTTACTTGTAAGATTGCTGAATGTCAGGTCGAGCACCTCTCTTCGCGTACGGGTTTCGAAAGTATGTCCTTTTCCTCGGTTATGCACCACTAACTGATTTTCAAGAAAGTATTCCGATGACACAACTAATTGTCTCGCCCCCATACTTATGATCATTGCTGTCTGATCTCTATCACAGAATTGATTCAAAAAGAAACACTTTATATCCTTTTGTACCAGGACACAGGTCCTTATTTTATTTATATTCGCATGGAAGTTCTTATAGTTACTATGCTCCAGTCCCATCACCGCTCCTTTGTTTATCCATGGTTCCTGCACCAGGGCGATATCTATTTCGTTCCTAAGTAAATGGAGGATAAGATTAGTTGAAGCCAGCTCACAATGATGCAAATTTACCTGAAGTACCTTCAGCATCATTTACTTACAGGGCCTGTTTTTAATCTTTCCTCCGCTCCCTTAATAGGTCTTACAATAGCGCTGCTAAGGCCTACGCTGAATCGATGGCTGTTTGTCTCTAGCCTCTCCAAGGTCTCCGTGTTCACCGCCATGACAACACTTCTGCCTGCGTCGGTGGGGGGATCCATTTTCAATATCGCCCAGTCGTCTGTTGGGTAATTTCTCCTGTTTTGGGCTTTTAGCAACCCTAGTAGGCGATCTTGCGGCAAGATGGGCCCCGTTATGAAGACCCTCACTCTGGGTTGTGTCTTCACTTCCTCTTCGGGAATGACTCTTGGTTTGGCTCCCTCCCACAGTTGCAAGCCCTCTAGGGCTCCCTTCAGCCAGACAAGGGTTTCCTCCGTCTTGCAGTGTAGGATTTTATGTCCCTGCTTTGACTGTATGTTGCCAAAAAAAGGTGCATCATCCTCCTCTTGGCGTATCCTTTCCGATACCTCAAATAGTAATTTACTCTCCAGTATTCTCCAATTCTCTTCCTTAATTTTCCTGTCCCTATTAGAGTCATCTACTATTGCCACCTTTATACAGCCCTCGTTATATAAATTCTTCCCCTGGTCCTTTCGGGGTTTTTTGACCATAGTGACCTCCGTAGAATTCGTATCCTTCGTCCTGTTCCTCTTGTGGCGTCCAATTTCCTCGGAGTCAGGGTTTAGTGACACATCCTCTGCCGGAATTATAGATCCATTCGATTTCTCGGCGGGATTTCGAGCTAGGCTCGGCATTCCTTTCGAGGCCTCTAATGGACTGGACGCACACAATATCTCCGTACTATCTATCTTTCCCCTAGCCTGGGTGAGGGAAGACGAGCTTGGCTCATCTACCCTACTTTTCTTGCCTCCCTCTTCAGCTATGGCTAAATCGGCGCAAGTGGTTGAGCGAAAGTTCAATATAGGGTCATACCCATTTCCATATTTTATATTACCTTCCATAATCTCCTTGTTAGTGAGCTCCCACTTCCTTATCGTCTCATTTGCCTTAAAAAGCCGCCTTTTGTCGCCCTCAAACATATCTGCCTTTCCCGCTAATTTCTGCCTCAATCTAAAGGCCTCTCTAATCCTTAGAAAGAAGAAGGAATCAGACGATGAAATGCCGTCTGACCGATCTTCGGCGTCTACTTCCACATCCCTCATCGCCTGCACCAGCGACCCAGTCACACTGGTCGATGCTTGTATTATCGAGCCCTCCATGCGTCTCAGGTGCTCCTCGACCAACCTCTTTGCGTTCGTCAGTCGCAAGGTCTCCATATCGGACAGTGTGTCTTTCTTCGACAGTCTTCGAATGCACAATCGCGCATTCTTCAAAGACGACTTCGAAGAAGTTGATGACGCATTTGAAACCGTATCGTCTCTAAAAGTCTCATTAGATCTCATGCTACGATTTTAACTCATTTCGATCTAAATTGTCCGTAAAAAGGGAAAAAACTTAAAACTTAGAAAAGAAAGATAACTAATACTACACGGGTAGTCATGAGACGTGAACACTCTTACTATCAATATCAACGCCATCTATCGACGAGTAGTGAAATTCAATGTACATATGATTATTAAACATATCTCCGAACATCATATGCTGGCACTGTGTTGGTTGTAAAATTATTGTTTCGAATTTAAATATAATGTGCTTTTGAATGGTTATCGTTAACTTTAGGATTCGATGGAAAAATATTTATATATTACTCGACTTCACATTCTTCCTTTGTAAGAGTTTTTTGAATTTCTTCGAAAATTTCAAACTTGTGTACAAACCCCTTTTTTGTTACAAATTATTTATTTTTGCAATAAACAATAATATATGATTTGAAAGCAGTCCATTTCGTTTATATCAAGCACTGTTCTTTTCTGAAATTAAGTCTTTTATAAGACACACTTTACAGTTTCGTAGTAAAAAGTTAATATAGTAGTATGTAATGTTGAACACCTGTTCGGGATATTCCGAAAGTATTTGGAATATAAAGGGTGATTTGTTAAGAGCTTGATAACTTTTTAAAAAAAAAAAACGCATAAAATTTGCAAAATCTCATCGGTTCTTTATTTGAAACGTTAGATTGGTCCATGACATTTACTTTTTGAAGATAATTTCATTTAAATGTTGACCGCGGCTGCGTCTTAGGTGGTCCATTCGGAAAGTCCAATTTTGGGCAACTTTTTCGAGCATTTCGGCCGGAATAGCCCGAATTTCTTCGGAAATGTTGTTGTCAAAGCTGGAATAGTTGCTGGCTTATTTCTGTAGACTTTAGACTTGACGTAGCCCCACAAAAAATAGTCTAAAGGCGTCAAATCGCATGATCTTGGTGGCCAACTTACCGGTCCATTTCTTGAGATGAATTGTTCTCCGAAGTTTTCCCTCAAAATGGCCATAGAATCGCGAGCTGTGTGGCATGTAGCGCCATCTTGTTGAAACCACATGTCAACCAAGTTCAGTTCTTCCATTTTTGGCAACAAAAAGTTTGTTAGCATCGAACGATAGCGATCGCCATTCACCGTAACGTTGCGTCCAACAGCATCTTTGAAAAAATACGGTCCAATGATTCCACCAGCGTACAAACCACACCAAACAGTGCATTTTTCGGGATGCATGGGCAGTTCTTGAACGGCTTCTGGTTGCTCTTCACTCCAAATGCGGCAATTTTGCTTATTTACGTAGCCATTCAACCAGAAATGAGCCTCATCGCTGAACAAAATTTGTCGATAAAAAAGCGGATTTTCTGCCACTGATTTTGGTAATAAAATTCAATGATTTGCAAGCGTTGCTCGTTAGTAAGTCTATTCATGATGAAATGTCAAAGCATACTGAGCATCTTTCTCTTTGACACCATGTCTGAAATCCCACGTGATCTGTCAAATACTAATGCATGAAAATCCTAACCTCAAAAGAATCACCCTTTACGTAAAAAAAATTATAAAATTTAATAATTTCTTCTACAATGTTTGTATTACAGAAAAAGGTGCTAAGAACTAAAAAACTCATGGAAGTGAGAAAAATGTGAGGGAATATACAATTAGGCAGAAAAAAAATTTGAGCACAATCTTCTTTGGGAGAAAATTCTTCTAAGCATATAATATTTTTGGGTTCAAAATGTTTCCAAACATATTATATGTTCACATAATAACATATAGTTTTTTGGAAGACAACATTATTGAATTTGGATGGAAAAATACATAATGTTTGGAACTTAGACTACCCAAACATATTATATTGTTTTGTGGGAACTACCTTCCCAACACTTCCATTTTATTTACTTGTTAATTTAAAATATTACATTATCTTAGCATGCTTTGCATAGTTGGTAAAAATATCTTTCGGCATTTTTTAAAATAAAATTTTTAGTTTTCGTTTTGAAATTAAAAGATATATAAATGTTTGGGCAATACCCAAAAATGTATATGCTTGAAGCAAAATATGTTTGGGAGTATATGTTACAGAAGCGATTTTTTGTGAGGGTGTACAAATTAGAAACCAAATACTCTTCAAAATTATTTTTTTATTTCTTTTACGATATCAAAATAATTTATATCATTTTTGGTTTTAAAGTAATGCGGATCTAAGAATTTTGAATTATTCAATTTTTTGATATTTATACCAATTCATGATAAAATTTTACCAGAATTTTAAGGTAAAATTTTGGAATATTTATTTTAATTTGGCTTCGTGCCCTATGTACAATTTCTTTAATATACAAAGAATTTTTATAGTCGATATCTGCTAAATCTCTAATTCCAATATAACTTTTTTTTTAAATTATGTATTTTTTTAATAGAATATTTTATGTTAAATATATTATATCAGAATTATAGTCCGCCGAACTAGAGCAATCAGTCTCCTATAGTTATTGCAATCTTTTTTAACTGAGGTCTCATAGGATCCATCATCGATTATTCTTTGCGGTCGCACTATAACCCTTCAACATTTTCATAATTATCGTGTCATCATAGAAACTTAACACAATAAACCCTTCACTAGGTATATTAAGAATTAATGGACAATAGCTGTTAATCGTTGCACAATATTCAATTTTCTGAATAACACATCTCTTTATGATGTTAACTTCCCATAAAATTAAAACTTTTGAAAAAGTGGCACGCATTACTGGAAAAGTAGCACAAAATCATAAAAAATATCGCATTTAGTGACACCTGCCAAAAAAAGTGGCAAATTTGCCACAAAATTAGCAAAACGGTTGCGCCGTCCCCTAGATATAGAAAAATTACGTACTCTATATTCATTTCATAACCTCCTCCACGTTCCCTATAAATTTCAAGTAAATCGACGTTTCGAATTTTCACTATTTGCCTTCCCAGATCAGATATAAAAAAAAATCATTACCCTGTATTAAGGCTGAGCGCTGACCGATTCAATGTTTAACTCAACGACAAGGAACTTTTTTATAGTATAGTCCGACTGTGTTGCACTTTACGGTGAAACCATTTATAGAAGCTTTGTAACACCCAGATATGTCACCAGCATTACCAAACGCTGTTGATTCACCGCCAAAAACTTTTTGGTGTTCGTCGAAACCTGTAAGCAAGGCGGAAATGCCAACTAATGCACCACTGTGGCTACCAAAAAACTTATATTGCGTATGTTATATTGTTGAATTTTTCACAAGTTTAACCTTAAACATTTTTACGACAAATCAATAAAAAAACACATTTATGCACCACTGTGGCTCCCCAAAATCTTATATTGCGTATATTGTTAATTTTATATTGCGTATATTTTCGAAATTTTATCCTTAAACATTTTTACGACAAATCAATAAAAAAACACATTTCATTCTCTTCTCTACTATAGGTTGTAGAAAAAATGTCGACATCTCTGGGCCCTAAGTCATTCAATCTTGATCGCTTGCTAGCTATATTTTATGCCATTCTGGATGAAAAAGTTGGCCTGACTTGTAACTTACTATCGCAGATATCAACGTTACTGCATCTAAAGCTCTTAGCATTTGTAAGTGGTGAAAATAATATAATGGATGGTTCTGCACGCCTTCAATGCACTGTTGGGCTTGAACTTACTTTGTATATAGGAAAAATGGTTGGATTCAATGTTTATCAATATTTGTGCGATTTTATTTAATTTTTTTTATTTCAAAAAGTTATTGTTAGCAAAATAATAATAAAATATTTTTGGAAACATAATAAACTGATAAAAAGCTTTTTAAAAGAGGTAACTTTATTTAAAAAAAATGTCGGTGTCTGGTACTACGTACACATTTTGTTCGAAAATTTCGCAAAGTAGATTTGGGTAAAAATTGCAATTGATATCAGTAGATTCAGAAAAATGCATGAAATTTTTATTTGAATCGATAGTATAATTAATGTTTGAAGATTTAATGTTCCATGCAAATAATTCCATTGTTACGCGTGCTGTGTGGCATGTGGCACCGTCTTGCTGAAGCCACATGTCATGCAAGTCAAGCTCTTGCATTCTGAGAAAAAAAGTTGGATATCACCCACGATAGCGATTCACATTTACTTTACGATTCGCACTACACACAAAAAATATCTCCAAAATAGTTCCTAACTTTAAATGAAAAAAATCATCAGTTAAGTTCCTAATTGGTATAAGGAATATGTACACAGAAAAATATTTCAACAAAATATTTCCAATTAAAAAGTTAATTGAAGCTGAAAACTTTTTTCAAATTTTTAAGCGAACTGGAAAAATCAATATATTTAATCATTTATTTATTTATTTAATCAACCAATTTAATTAATTACAAAATTAATTGATATAATTAACTTTTTAATCAAACTAGAAAGAAAAAGTCAATTACGTCATTGATTGAAAATTTTTAAATTTTTATTTAAAAAAATAATTGATCCAATTAATATCTATAATCATACTCGGAAGACTAAGTCAGTTAAAATGATTGAATTTTTAATAACAAAATAATATTCGTTGTTTTGATCTCAGCTTTAAAACCAATGCGTTGACTAAACTACAAATTTGATAATCAAAATAAAAACAAAATAGAAACAAGTAAGTAAAGTCGAAAGTCCGGCGGGGCCGACTATATTATACCCTTCACCATTATGTAGACCAAAAATTGTGGTACCATATCTGATTTATATCTGAAAAGATTTGGAGACAATTTCTTGTACTTCTACAAAATCGCTAGAATTAAAAATTAAATCGGCTAATACCCTGGAATGAAAACAATGTTAGTAAAAACAAGTATTTACGGCCGTAAGTTCGGCCAGGCCGAATCTTATGTACCCTCCACCATGGAATGCGTAGAAACTTCTGCGAAAGATTGTCATCCACAATTGAATTACTTGGGTTGTAGTAATACTTACCGATGGCAAGGTATCTTAAAACTTAACATCGTCTTCTAAATTGTAAGTTAGTCCCTACGGGATATATACTAGACAATAAAAGGCCGATTAAATACCTGTATAATTCAGTTCTTGATCGGAATATATAGGGGAGTCTATAAATAACTACCAACCGATATGAACTGTTGCCTGGTAATTAGAGAGCCAGAAGTGAAATATGGTGGCTATATACAATTATGAGCCGATATGGACCAATTTTTGTGTGATTGGATCGATATGAACCAAGCTTGGCCCTCCAAGAGACCCCGCAAGCAAAATGTGGATATCGGTATATATGGGGGCTATATACAATTATGAACTGCTATGGACCAATTTTTGTTGGATTGGGGATCGATTTATCTGGGGACTATATATAACAATAGACCGAAATGGACCAATTTTGGTATGGTTGGTAACGGCCATATTTTATTTTGATAAAAATGAATAAATTATACAAAATTAATAGAATTTTGGCTTTGACTTTCAATTTGAAGTGGGGATATCATTCATACAAATTTAGGTTGAAAAGTATTTGCAACGATGTTAATTTTGAATTTGACTCGCATCGAAAATTATTTGACAAATTATTGAGTAGCGATGCATTTCAATTTGAGGATAACACTTGAGATATTATTGTTAATGTGTTGAATTTCACTGTTGAGGGTAATGTCTGTTTTTTGTTGAGAACAACATACCAAATTTCGACCTGGTCGGATAAAATTTGCTCCTCCAAGAGGCTCCGGAGGTCAAATCTGGAGATCGATTTATTTGGGGGCTAATTATAATTATGGACCCATATGAAGCAATTTTTGCATGGTTGTTAGAGGCCATATACTTACACCACGTATCAAACTTCAACCGGATCGGATGAAATTTGCTCCTTCACGAAGCTGTGGAGATCAAATCTGGGGATCCGTTTATTTGGGGCTATATATAATTATGGAACGGTTTGGACCAATTTTTGCATGGGTGTTAGAGGCCATATATCAACACCACGAACTGAATTTCAACCGGATCAGATGAAATTTGTTCCTCAAAGACGCTTCGATGGTCAAATCTGGGGATCGGTTTATATGGGAGCTATATATAATTATGGACCAATTTTAGCGTGAATGTTAGAGCCCTGCCAGCATTTCAAAGTTCCATTTCATCCTCATCGCTACCACAGACTCGTAATGCGTCGTCCAGACTATAAGTTTTTTGCGGAATGTCTCTGTTTGGTAGGATGAAATGGAACTTTGAATGCTGGTAGGGCTCTAACATTCACGCTAAATTTGGCACTTGTTTTTTTATCTGCTGACACGACGAGACGTAAATTTTTGTTTTTTTCTGAATCTTGCGTTTATTTTGAGAGATTAGTTGGGTAATCGTTTGTATGGGCTGTCGTATGTCAAAAAGAAACAGCTGACATGCCACGCTACGCTTACGACCCGTTTTTGGATGCATAACCAGACCTTTACAACCCAATAAACACAAGATGAGCGTTTTTCAAATGCAACAACTTTTCAGTTTGAGGGTAAATATAATTTTCAACATAAATTCAACTTGACTTGAAATAACTCATCTTCAATACATCTTCAAATTGTTTGCGAATTACTTCCAATTTGCCAAAATGTTGACGAAATCTTTGAAAAGGTGTTGAAGATAATATGAGAAAACTTTGACAAAACACTACCCTAAAATGCAACGAAAAAACCATGTGGTTTTTAATACTTATTTGTGCAACGAAGTTCGTGGTCAATTGCAAGAAATAAAAAACTGGAAAATTTTTGACAAATAACCAAATAGTTTATAAAAATAGGTAAGTGAAAATAATAAATGAAATAAAACTTTAAGGAAGTCACTAAATGTATATCTCTTTGCAGAAAACTAAAATTATGGAGTCTACGTTCTTGAAAACATTAAAACGCTGACCGATGAAAAAATGGTGGACAATTAACTGGAACTGCTTCAAAAAGTTGGTACGTCAATATGAAAAATTAAATCAAAACTTTAGAGAAGTCACTAAATTTAAATCTCTTTGCAGAAAACTAAAATCTTTGGATGCTACATTCTTGCAAACATTAAGAAGCTGACCAATGAAAAATGAATGGCTTATCGACAAGAAAAAGTTTCCAGGAACATTATAAGTGCAACCAATTAAAATGGTTAAAAACAACAAATTGTTGAAATCAACAACTTCTGGATGAAAATGTGCATCACATCGTCAGTTTAATTCATATGCTATTATCAGTTTAAAATGGATATTTTGTGAATTCCTTCTGCTGGAAATCAATTCTAACACGCGGTCCTGTACGTTCCTAATTTCAAATTGCCCGCATGTTAATAAATTGTAATGCTGTTTTATGACACCAAAAGGAAGGAAATCGAATTATCAATGCAAAAGTGTTTACTAATAATGTTTAAGATATTTAACGTTTTGTTGTTTGTTTTTTTTTGTTCTTATTTGTTGATATGTTTAATAAGATTATTATTTATCAATTGGTACTGTAGTGTATTATGTAGTGTAGTGTATTATTATATATTTTATTTTGATAAAAATGAATAAATTATACAAAATTAATAGAATTTTGGCTTTGACTTTCAATTTGAAGTGGGGATATCATTCATACAAATTTAGGTTGAAAAGTATTTGCAACGATGTTAATTTTGAATTTGACTCGCATCGAAAATTATTTGACAAATTATTGAGTAGCGATGCATTTCAATTTGAGGATAACACTTGAGATATTATTGTTAATGTGTTGAATTTCACTGTTGAGGATAATGTCTGTTTTTTGTTGAGAACGCGATTTTCTCAACAATTTCTCAACTTGAATATTACCCTAATCCTTTGAAAAAATGTTTGAAAAATTGTTGAAATTTAGCATTTTTCAAACGTTTGTGTTTATTGGGAATGTAGGCAATGGATACGAATTGTCGGCGATGACTAAATAATCGGTAAATGTGTTATCGATCCCATAAACATGAAGCAGTATCGATTATGCCTTCGGACTTATCTTATAATGTGGCCAATATATGGGACAAGTTCGACACGACCACATGTCGGATAAACTTATAGTCTGGACGGCGCATAAGTGACACTACAACAATCGCCAACTGTGATGGCGGAAACGTATAAAAAATTAGGAAATGTACATGAAAGTAATCACTATTGTTACAAGGGCCAATTTATATTTTGTGAAATACCAAGGGCAACTAGCTTATTATAATTTATTTAAATAAAAACGAAAACGAAGTGCTGAAAACGAATTAACTTTCTTTAAAATTGTGAAAGGTATATTGGTAAAGAATTTTCGACTTTCCGAATGGAATAAAGTGATAGTTTTTCAGATATTTTATCACCATGCCACGTCAAAAACAATCGTATACGACATCCAAAACTCGTCGGAAAAGCGCCGTCACTATTGAGAAGTTGTACCACGCCAACTTACTACGAAGAAGTATGGCATGAGTGCAATTATTAGGTGCCCTTCTGGATACATTTAGAAGGACGCCAATAAGAGCCCCTTCAAACAATCAGAGAAAGTGCATTTTAAGATAGTTGTAAAATAATCATTGTGGTCAAGTAAAACACGATTGTTTAGATGTTTATTAATTTTATGAAACATTTATAAATTCTCATAAATATAACATTTATACGACTATCACATCACATTTAACATATCTTTATGCATTAATAAAAGATTGATGTTGAGTTACAAGCTGCAAGTTACATGTTGTAGTGTCTATCAGCCAGTGCTTTTATTCCCCACGGGGGCAGCGTGTCTGGAAAAATATTTGAAAAACTATCACTTTATTCCATTTGTAAAGTCAAAAATTGTTCACCAATATATCGTTTTTATATAAATAAGAAGCAGGTTGCTTGGTGTTTCACAAAATATAAAATGGCTCTTGTAACAATAGTGATGGTAAAATACTTTCATGCGAATAGTGATGGCAAAATACTATCACAGTTGGCGATTGTTGTAGTGTCACTTACGAGTCTGTGGTAGCGATGAGGATGAAATCGAACTTTGAAATGCTGGCAGGGTATAAATACAACATTTATACCACTTTCACAATACGTTTAACATAATTGTTTCATTAATAATAGAATGATATTGATCTACAAGTGGCAAGTTACATATTGCAACGTCTATCAGCCAGTGTTTTTATTCCCGATGGAGGCAGCGTGTCTGTAAAATATCTGAAAAACAATCACTTTATTCCATTTGGAAAATCAAAAATTGTTCATCAATATACCTTCTACAATTTTAAGCGAAATAACTATGTTTTCAGCACTTCATTATCGATTTTATTTAAATAAATTATAAGAAGCTAGTTGCGCTTGGTGTTTCACAAAATATAAAATGGCTCTTCTAACAGTGATGGTAAAATACTTTCATGTACATTTTGTACTTTTTGATATGCTTCTCCCATCACAGTTGGCGATTGTTGTAGTGACATTTACGAGTCTATGGTAGCGATGAGGATGAAATGGAACTCTAAAATGCTGGCAGGGCAGGCACGCGGCCTCCATCGAGAATAAACACACTAGTAGACGCTACAACATGTAGCATGCTACTTGTCACTCGACATCATTCTTTTATTAAAAAAAAAGTATGCTAAATGTGATGTGATAGTCGTATAAATGTTATATTTAGAAGAAATTAATATTTATTAATTTATAATAATATTAATTAATTTATATAATATTTATAAATTTATTTTAAAAGGCACCTAATAATTGCACGCATGCGATACTTTTTTGTAGTAACTTTGTGTGGTACAAATTCTCAATAGTGCGAGGAGTCTTGGATATCGTATACGGCTGTTTTCGACATTGTGGGGATTTTTGCCACAATTCTGGATTAGATTTATATATTTCTTAAATTTCCAACCAGAATTGACTATTCATCTCTAATTTATTTGCAGAAATGCCTGTTTTTATTGTGAAAATCAATTTAGACAAAACCTCCAATTTGCAGGGTGCCCAGGGTTATTGCAGTTTTTACAAAATGGTTCTGTCGTGTCAGATCTCTGCCTCTGACATTCACCAGACCCGTGATTATTTTCATATTTTACACATCTGTATGCCGAATGGCAATTTCGGGCATTATGACTGAAATGTTGACACCTACGACATTGTCCCTGCCAGCATTTCAAAGTAAAAACAAGTATATACGGCCGTAAGTTCGGCCAGGCCGAAGCTTATGTACCCTCCACCATGGATTGCGTAGAAACTTCTACGAAAGACTGTCATCCACAATCGAATTACTTGGGTTGTGGTATCTTAAAACTTCGTACGGTACGTAGAGACCCAGAATTGAAATATGGGGGCTGCTTATATTGGGGCTATATACAATTATGAACTTGATATGGGCCAAGTTTTGTGTGATCCCGAGGATTTGGTTTTGGAGTCTCTTGGAGGAGCAAATTTCAT